>NC_081524.1:9755926-9925926 GCF_030273125.1 Centropristis striata | reverse complement strand
ACATCAGATAACCTTTGTTTGCAGTGTATCCATTCACAATTAATGAGCCTATTATTGAATTTAGTTTTGAGATACTTCATCCAAGTGACTTTTATTTGAATGTCAGGTCATCCGGGTCTGACATTAGAAAAAGGTCGTCATATTGCAAAGCTGAATGCCACGAGTCCTGCCTGGAAGTTTTGGTATGATTATTGTCTGTCTATGTTGTTCATCTTTGGGAGTGATTTGTGCAAATTCACAACTTAAAACTGAGCTGCAAATTATTCCAGAGAAATCAATGTGTATTTTATAGGTTAGTTAGGTTACTCATCTCTTTAAGATTAATATGGTTTCTTCACTGCACTACTTCTGGCTCTGGAGACAAAATCTATGTCAATAAAATTGTCTTTATAGCTGTGTCTACCCTTTTTTGTGTCTATCACATACACTATTCCATGCAGCTTACTGACAAGTTAAGCATGAAGTCTGATTATTGAGTATTAAGTATTCATTATGCAGAATGGCTCCTTTCACAGTGTTGTAAAATTATAGATGATTTTACTTATCTGTTTTTATCATCAACAATTTCATGTAATGTAATTTAATGTAATGAAGATTTAAAGACTGTTTTACAAGATAAGACAATACTTAGAGACAAGACAGAAGACACATGCTCTCCTTCAATTGTTTTGTTACCCCCTTGTAGTATATTTTATGTTACTTATAATATAAGTGTTCTGCTTTTACTAGAGAAGCCACAGTCTGACCTTTTGTTCAGAACATAACTGTAATGACTGGTTCAAACCAGAATTAAATATAAACAAGTATAAGTTGTATCCTTTTAAGGTTAAAAAGTAGACTTAGCAACATGCTCGTCCCCGCTGCATTGCGTATGGGCTGGAACATTCGAATTAAATGATCTTACACACAGACAGAAAAGCCAGAGAGAACAAGGGCTGTTATTCTGTTATTGGAGAGACACCTTTTTTCAGAAGCCTTTGAGATTGGACAAAATTCTCCTCCGCTGTACCTAGGTAGTGTATTCTGATGTTTGATAATAAACCAAACTAAAAGGAACTTAGACTTGGTCTTTAATCCACTTTTCTCACTCAGAGAGGTAGTAAATTTACACTACACCCTCAGATTTATTTTGGAACTGCAGTTTTTATTTTGATTACTGATGCTGAACAACACAGTGATCTCCGCTGTTCCAGGTGGTTTTAATCACATCACCACTAGATGACGCTGTTCTCTCTAATCCACTGACACAGCTGTTGATCGACAGCTGCTCTTGTCCCGCCCACTCCACTTCACCGTCCAATCAACGCTTACGTTGCTTTGTTGTCGTACGTGTGTTGACAGCGGAACTGAACAATCGAGAGGGAGGTTATCTGCAAGAAACCAACACAACAAGGTAAAATTGAATACACACAGCCTTATTTTTACACATTTGCAGAAACATGTACGTGCGTATCTTATTTTCCGATTATTTGCGCAGTACAGTGGTGTGATTTAAAGCACTAGAAGAGCTTTAAATGAACTGAGGCCTAACGTCAACGTATAAGTGAAGCCTGTCGGTTGGTTAGCTGTTAGCAACCGAGCTAGCATGACACACATTTCAATGAGAACGCTTAATCCAAAAACAAGCTAACTGCATGAAACGATATATATGTTTTGTACGCCGAGCACCTTATCTGCCCTTTTTATCAACGCCTGTTGACACAAGGTTATAAGTTATTGTTGGTAGCTCTATTGTTGTGCAGCTAACCGTTAAGCTAGCGTCAACACAGGGGCTCGTATTTTGGCTGGTGAAGCATTTGAAGACAGCACTTCAGTGTTTGATTAGTTAATGTGTAGGTGAGCTCTTGAAACACTAACCAGTGTCTATCGACCAGTGTCATTTAACGCTTCCAACACAAGTCTGTTACTGTCTATTACCGTTTAAGACTCAAAGTATTACATCACTGTGTAAACACGTGTAATTTTACTAAAAAATGTGTGTGTACTTTTTACTTTCGCTAGGTTTACTTTTTTCCAGCAAATTTACTCGACCTGATTTGCAGTTACAGATATTATATAGTGGAATTGTTGTTGATTATGAGAAACTAAAATCTGACAATATTAGAGCATCTGACGGTAAACTTTAAAGGGACAGTTAACCCCAAAATAAATAAATTAATTGTTTTTCCTTTTATCTGTAGTGTTATTTATCAATCTGGATTATTTCAGTGTGAGTTGCTGAGTGTTGGAGATGTAGGTTGTAGAGATGTCTGCCTTCTTGGCTTGTGCAAGTGCCACATTTTTAAAAATGAAAAACTCAACATTAATGTCTCTTTCCAGAAATCATGACCTAGGTACTCAAGACAATCCACATAGCTTGTTGTGAGCAGTTTAATGCAGTAACCTTTTATCTTTCTAGTACTGTTCCTTCATGAAACTGCTCATAACATGGTCTTTTCATTATTTCAAGTGAAGGCAGACATCTCTAGAGCCGACACTCCAACACTCAGCAACTTACACCAAACAATATAGCCGATAAATAGTTCATAAATAGCACTTCAGGCAACAGGCAAAAAATATGTATTTTTGATTGAACTGTCCCTTATGTCAGAAAAGAAGAGAGTGCACTTAATTTGTATAGCCTGTTTGTAACATTGTTTAAGTTAGTGCTGAAATTATTAGTGAGCTAATTCAACAGTTAATCAACAGATAACATTGCCAATCAGTTGATAGTTTACATAATTCATAAAGCTCAAATGACAAATATTGCCAAATAATATGCAGGACTGCTACTTTTCTGTGCTTAATAGCATTTAAAAAAACAATTAATTTACGTTTTTGCCTGTTGATTAGACTCAACAAGCAATTTGTAGACGTTACCCGGCTGGACCTCTGGGAAATTGGCCTTTTTTACACCTCTGACATACTCTGTATGTATTTAACCAAATAATTAAAAAGACAATTGACAAATTAATTAAAAATGAATATTGATATTCGTTTTTAGTCCTAAATATCTGCACATCCTTATATTACACAATAATATAATGTGAACTGACAATGATTTGTGTCCTATCAGACACCCACTGTAAGAATGTTGGGCTTATTTTATCTGTAAACTAACAGTGGATTCACTCGACTGAGACATTGCAATAATCCTGTCACCGCTGCCCACATGCAGTTAATCCCTTAATATACAGTTCTACCATTTTTTTAAAACATCAGTAGCTTCAAGATTATGAACGTCATCTTATCCCAGTCTGTTCTGCAGTGTCATATCCTGTATATTCTGTATCATCTTGTATCAACTCTTCACTGAAGCTTTACAGTATTTACACCAAATGAAAATTTAAAATGGAAGAAACTCCATGTTTTTACGGCTGCATCATACCAACTACAACATTAGTTAGTAGTAATTGATCCACTGCAGACTGCTGGTGGATAAGGGGTTAAATTAGGGTTTCTCTCCTGGTTGAGTTACGTAGAGTATTTGAGTTAAATTTCAATTAAGGGTCTGACCATCTTATGGGGACTTGCTCATGAGCAAAGCAACACTTAACTGCCCACATATCCGTTGAGACACTTTGATTCAGCATTGAAATAACTCACCAAGTTGCACTCCATTTCATTAAAATCTCAAGTGGTTTGCAGTGATCTTCAGAGCCATTTAAGGTCCATTTTGGTTGAAGAGGATTATTGGAAAGTTAGATATACCACTTCTTATTAGAGCTGAGACCCTATTGAAGCTAGTGCTGCTTTAGTGAGTTAGGGTTATGATAAACTGTACATTGGAAGCTTACAGCTACCCAAATCGATTTTAAATAATTTTCCTCCAGTAGCTTTGTACCTTTTCCTTTTTATTATTGTTGTTTTGACGATTCTCATTGGATTTGTTTGTTTTTCAGTTTACCTTATTGTGTTACTCGCACATGTTCGAAATAAAAAAGCTAAACTAAACTAAAAAAACATTTTACTCAGTTTTATTCTCTAACTTTGAATCTTAATCTTCTTGCAACAATAAAAATAACAATAAGGCTAAAATAAAAGCAAAACAAATGCAGAATGTTTTAATAAATGGGGGTTGTGCTGCTAGTTGTAGCAAACAAAAGTGAACAGAAGGTACAAAAAAGAAACCTTTTTTTTTTACAATTTATATTTGTTCACAATAGGTTGGCACACTTATACATGGAGGACAGAAGTTGGCTAAATGAATTGAGAAGAGGGTAAAGCAGCAACAATGTAGTCATTATAAGGTCATTATTGCATGACAAAACAATTTATCACAGTGAATAAGTATGTTTCCCTTTGTGCTTTGGGATCCTTGGAATTATTATTAGTTATATTAAGTATTAGTTTAGTAATGTTAGTATTTTTTTCCCAGATTAAACTGTTTTTACTTTTATATTTTAGTGGTCACAGAGGAATCTGAACACCTGCATCTTGCATATTGATCAGGTCCACTTATTCTCCACACATCTTTCACTGATATGCAGACAGTGCTGTCCTCCTTTCAAATTCAATAGAAATACACAGATGGATCCAAGCTTAATTTGACTTTTAAAAATAACTGAATTTCAAAGGTGTACTGTTTCTGAAATGGTGTAGGTTAATTTGTTTGGCTGCAACACATGCCCACTCATCTGTTCAGCATGCATGAGAATGTGCTCTTTAGACCTCTTTTGATGGTGGTCCAGTGGGACAACATATGGAAGATGTGCGTGTGTGCATCTAAATGTATCAGATTTAGGACGATACAGTATATCAGAACTCTCTGCACTGACTGTGATTAATAGGAACTAGTCAAACTAATCTTAGCTCAGCAGTTGGTATCCAGACTCTGCTGTTGCATTAATTTTAGGGAAGGGCCTCAGGTAATAAAACCAGTCTGATGCAACTGTAATAATTTTGTCATGTATCTGTAAGACTGAACTTCCTTTGTGTCCCAAGATGTGTCTGCTGGGATTTAGATTTCTTAAAATATCCTATCAAAGTCATCAGGACAGCTCCTCACATCGAGATTTTTGTCAGTTAAGGTACTTTTGAATTGTAAGAAACACACAAGTAGAATCAGGCTGTCATCCTGTCTGTGCTGGGTTTTTTTAAATATATATCTGGCCAATTTTAACTATAAATCTTGTTGATTACAAAGCCAAAGTCAGACCAAGGTACCGATTCAATAAATTGTTTTTGTTTGTTTGTTTGCTTGCTTGCTTGTTTCAGGATTCACTTTCTGGGGCTGTACAGAATAGATAAAAGCTCCTTTCATACCGTTTACATTCAAATTTTAAATGAGCTGCAAAGCTTCTTTGTCTTTTTTTTCCGCTTGTCTGTTCATTCAAATCTGGTATTTCTGTACAGTTGCAGATAAAGATTTTTGTGATCAAAACATTTACAACAACTCCAGAGAGTTATTAAGCCCAGAAGTCAACATTTATTGGAATAAAGATGCAATGCGAATATAATCATTTCCAAAATTCACAACATGTTTTTATCTAAATTCCTATTCTGTTCAATCCATATTTGTTGGCATAAAGCTTTTTTATAACATTTTCACTGCAGTCAAAAACAAAGGGAGGCATGCACCTGTATTGATGAGAAACTGATGAGGTATATAGATTAATGAAATTTGATTTAAAACAAAAAAGACTAACTCATTTAATCAGATGAACCACTTTAATTAAATTGAGGATTTGGGTTTTTGTTTTTAAGGCTGATGATGTTTTAAAATATTACGACAGACAGTCAAAGCTTCATACAAACCCCTCAATAGAAGCTTTGAATGTAAAAACAAAAAGACATTCAGTACAGCCCCACTAAATATCTGCTTTAGACTCAGGCAGCTTCCTGTTACTGCTAGGTAATTATTCTGATGTTGCCTTCAGCCCAAAGTGCATTTGCATCGTGTCTCTATGCAGGGAAGCTGTTTTGATGAATATACATGCCCTGCTTCGCATTCATTTCACTTGTTGCCGGCATTGCTGCTACCTAGTGCAGCTTCTCTCTGCCTATCTGAGTAGCTCTCCAGGTAATTTGAGGGTTAAGTGGTTCGGTCAAGAGTACTTGGCTGCGAGACGGTAAATGAAAAGGAAGTATTGTATGTTCAGTTCTTTGTATTTTCAACAAGTGGTTGGACTAGGGTCATGACAAAGACCCCTCCATCCTAGTGTTCACTGGTAGGGCTTTGAGATTGTTCAGTGTTTACGGAAGATTGTGACATGATGTCCCGAGCTGCAATTTTTCAGAGAGCCAAGGCGGTAACGGATGTAATTTCCTTGATTTTTATCTGCACTTTCTACACAACTCTCCTGCTCTTGTGTGTCTCTTATGTAGCACTTTTGTCTCACCTGCTAACCTCTTTGTCTCCCGTGTCCCCTGGCATCAGATGGAGGTGGAGCAGCTCCTGTCTCTGTCAGGCTCAGCACTGGCCCAGGCTGTCAGCTCTCTGCTGGAGACCCCAGGCCTCTACGTCTTCTCTGACATCCTGGAGCTGCCTAATGTCAGAGAGGTAAACACACCCTCGCTCGCACTTCATCTTCCTCACCCTTTGTGTCTTTCGGGACCTTTTCAGACCTGACATGAAAAAATTCCATCTTAATCACAACTAGACAGTTAATCTCACAGGTGTTAATGTATCCAAGACATGAGGAGAATCTGATCAGCCTCCACGGGAGCACATTGTTAGTGCAGAATTATCACAAGTGTATTTCCTAACCAAACTAGACCACATTTATCATCTATGCACGTGGTAATATGTATACATTTTTGTGCATCGATGACGTAATCAAAGTCACGACTCGTCTCCCAATTAACACATCTATATAGAGAGAGTTCTCGGCCACGATGCTGTTATCAGTTTCATCACTAACATATTACGTTTGTTGTATGTTGAACTTGCATGAGAATACGTAGTTAACACTCTATTTTGGAAGTGAAAGGCTGCTGTTCCAGTAGAGCAGGATTGTGCTGCACCATTGTTCAATTTTTTTAAAAGAAAAGCCCTGAAAAGGAGAGAGAGAATGGAGGTATTTACTAAGGATTTGTGTCCCTTTTTATGCACTGAACATCCAAATTTCATTTGTTTTTATTTACTAAAAGACTGCACCAATGTTTTGTGCTGGTAAATTGAGAAAAGCTGTTGAGGAAAGCATTCAGGCAACATTTCTTCAACACAAAGCTATACCTCTCAGTTTCACTCAGTGGTCTTCTGCTTCAATAAGTGTTTTTGCTGAACTGTAATGGCTCATAGCAGGTCCAGTCAGTTATTTGCTTACTGCAATAATGGAGTCAGAGATCTCCCGCATTCATTTTTATAACTCATTTGATCCCTGACCTGAACATAAATGAGAGATAATTTCACAGAATTTGTTTGCATTAAGGTCTTCTTAGTGAAAGAAAAAATCAGCTAAGCATGCCTGTATTGAGCTAATGTTATTATAACAGGGTAGTTAACCTTGGTAACAGACGTGCTGCTCTGTTGGGACGCAGCGGCACTCCAATGTCAAATACGTTGCATTTCTGGAGTTTAAGCCCAGATCTCTTCAGCCTATTGCTGCTGTTTACACCCTGAAATTATCATTTAACCTACGTTAGTAGCAATTGGGGTTAGTTTTTATTTTTATTATGCAATTAAACAGAATACGTTTGATTGAGAGAAAAACTTTCCACACTGTAATCAAAATTTCGTCAAATAAATATATGATTAAAAATGTATTATTGTGTATCTAAAACCTTTGTTTACAAATGCATATACTTTTGATTCCAAAAGTTTTGCTTGTTGGTGAGCTAAATCTTGTGGGTGGGACTTATGCTGAATGATATAAGGCATGTCTTTATTGACTTGTCTCAATCAGAATGACTGCTTGGCATTCCGCCACTGTTAGAAAGCGGGAGAGTTAGCAAAGGAAGCAGGAGTGATGCTGCCAAGCTATCACTCTGATCGAGACTGGCAAATAGATACATGTCTGACACCTTTCAGCGTAGGTCCTGACCACAAGAATCAGCCCAACAGGAAGCAAAACTTCTGGATTTCAAAACAAAACATTTGTAAACCAGAGTTTTTGATCTGCAATAATACATTTTTAATCACAAATTTATTTGAACAGTTCGCTGTCAAGCCCTCACACTGTTTGATTGCATAATAAAGACCCAAAAGTAACCCCATACAAGAAGCACTGTTGTTATCTTTCTTTGTGAAATAAAGCCACGCTTTGGATTATTTCTTCCTCTGCGCCATGACTCTCTCTTGTTGCTTGAAGTTTCCAGCATCATTGTTTTGCAATGTGCAACTGGCAGAAAACAGGTCAGAGCCAATAAAGGGAATTTATAAGCTCAGATGCATAAGATTTCCAATGGATCAGAACATTTGGAACCAGTTCTCAATTCCCATCCCTGATGGAAGTTATACCTCTATTGTTTGAATCTGTTGTCAGATCAGAAAGGATCTGGAGACAGATTCTGATGCACAGTGTGAATGTAACCCTCCTCAGATTAGTCCAAATATGTCTGAATATAACTGGTCAGGTTTTCATGTGTTCTCTCTCTCTCTTACTCTCACTGAGTCTCAGCAGGGTCGCTCCTCAGATGTACAAAGATAAAATGCAGTTGTACACTTTTCATGTAGAGAGTCTCATTACTTCTTTTTTCTGCCACATCATTTTTTCTTTCCCCTCATTTTCCCTCTACACCACAGCTGGAGAATGGCCCTCATGCACCGATGTACCAGCTCCTGAACCTCTTTGCCTATGGAACCTACTGCGACTACAAAGGTATTGCAGTGGCAGCACAGTGTAAATAAATAATAGGGTGTCCCTGCAACTCTTTTATTATGAGCTGTATTTCCTTGCTGCAAGCCAGGCACCTTGACACACAACACCCTCACCTGAGGCACTGCAGGCTAGTTATTTACCGACAAAATTACTGGTGTGCTTTTATCTGTTTTGTGCAACTTTTTATTTAGTGTTCTGATTGGCTGGTGATTGTGTGTGTTGCAGCAGTGCTGGCACAAATGAACAACAAACTAATCTTTTGTGATTTAATTTGCCGTCTGTGTGAAGCGTCGGCAAGCTTCAACAAGAAGTGGAATGTTAATTATGTCTAATTTTATGCCGAACATCAACCAATAGCCTGGAAAAAGAATTTAGCCTACTTTATTCTTCCTTTCCCTTTTGAGTCACGCCGACAGGGAGCACATTCACTTTCACAGAGCTGTGTAGTGGAGCCCTTACAGGAGCTGTCAGAGCTGCTGTCTCGGAGGGTGTGAGTCTTGTCACCAAGGGAGCATGGCAGCAGGAGACACAGTCGCTGGAGACCGACTTCCTCCAGACTCTGTTCTCTGACTGCTTAAAGAGCTCCACACTCACCTGCATGTCCCCGTTTAACATTATACATCAAAGTAATAAGTAGTGTCCTGATTTATATTTGACCGTTTGACCCTCAGAGAAATGACACTTTCACACTGTTCTCGTACTTTTTTACTGATTCTGTCTTCTTTTTATCTGCTGCTGTAGAGAGAGCAGCCTCTCTTCCCGAGTTGACCCCACCACAGAGAAACAAACTTCGCCATCTGTCCATCATCAGCCTGGCATCCAACCTCAAGGTACTGCTTCACTCTTCTCTCTGTTCACATTTCACGGAAAAGTGCACAGGAACTGTGTACGTGACTCAGAAATAAAAAAAACAAATATCATTTTTTGCAGCCACCATATTGCCAGAGGCTTCATAAAGCAAGATAATAATGATGTGTTAACAATTCTGCTTTTAGATATGGCACGTAATTCAATTTCTTCAAAAGGTTTATGTGAGGTTGGCTGTGATTTTAAGCTTGTGGCTGTTTTTATATCAGCTCATTTAGAATTACAGAAACGGACAAGCCTTTCAGTCTCAAGTTTCTTAAGAAAGAGTTACCAGCACAGACGCTGGCGCTCATAGACTTCCCACCCCTTCCCTCCATGTGCATGATAAAGTATTTAATGTTCTTTTATTAAGGCATCTCTCATTCGCACCTTTCAACCATACTGCACATCTCCTTATGCCCTTTTCTTTCTCGGCTCCTAATAAATAATTGATTCATTATTCTCACCAGCTCTGTCCCTTTTTTTTCAACTTAATCTCACTTTCTACTACCATTGCTTCTTTCACTTTTGCTCCTGTTTTTCTCTTTAATATGTCACTGCTTTCCCTGCATGTGGGCCTGATCTCTCTAATTGCCCAGTGGAGGATTGTTAAATTCAAAACACTCCTTTCATTTTCCTCTGGCAGTGACATTTAGACAAATAGGCAATTTCACTGTCACATTTTTGTCTTTTTCCATCAAACAGTTGAAGTGGAATCAAATTATCTGCCTCTATACCTTAGGTTTAAAAAAGAAGAGAATATGAAAAGTCTCTTGTCTTTTTTTCCCCCCTCAGTGCCTGCCGTACTCGTTGCTCCTGCAGCAGCTGGAGCTGAAGAATGTGCGGGAGCTTGAGGACCTGCTGATTGACGCCGTGTACTGTGACATCATCCAGGGCAAACTGGACCAGAGGAACCAGCAGGTGGAAGTAGACTGCAGCGTGGGTCGTGACCTCGGCCCCAATGAGCTCCCAAACATAGTCAACACGCTGCAGGAGTGGTCAGTTTTCACCTGTGTCTGTGCACACACTTTAGATTATTTATGTCTCAATTATCTGTTTTTCTAACTCACAATCTCAACCCTTCATACCTTTCTCCTCTCTCTCAGGTGCACAGGCTGTGAGGCAGTGCTGTGCGGTATTGAGGAGCAGGTCTCGAGGGCAAATCAATACAGAGAGAGCCAGTTAAAGGTCAAAGTCCAAGTGGAAACAGAGGTTAGTTTCATCTCTTCAGCCTATAGCTCTTTCACTCCTTAACCCAAGAAAATCTAGTAAATGTGAGTCTTCCCTCTTCAGCATCTGTTTCTCTGCTTCCAGCTTCTTGTGATCTTTTAGTTTCCTCCTGATTACATTATTTTTTTGCATCTCGTTTGAGGGTAAACTCATCCAGCAGCGTGTTCATACCTCTAACTTTAAAGTATAAAAATGCTGCTGTGTGTGTTTGCCCTCAAACCTGACTATTTGATGGAATGTTATATACATTTTACACCAAGAAATATACGCTAATAATTATTATTATATTCATAATAATTTGACCTGAATTAAGAAAGTAAACATGTAGTCACTGTTTCTGTAATCAAAAGAAAAAAAATTCACATATTTTACAAAGAAATAAAATTCCAAATTCGCTTGCCATTTGGCATTTAGAGTCAGTCTCTCCAATACAATTCAAGATCCCATCTCCTTCTTCCACACAACCTGACTATTTGTTTAAGACGGACTTTTCCAATTTAGGTTGGAGTTTCAGCGCGACTGACATTTTAGGGGCAGCACCTTCAGTAATAAGTCCTCCGTAATATAGCGGTTGGCGTGGTGCATCATTTTGAAAGGTGGAGCAAATTATACCGGCTTACTATTAGGGCTGTAAATTGTGGGTTTCACCACAACACAATATTAAAGTCAGCCGCAGCAAGACTTTGATTTGGTACAATTCAGGGGCCTGCAATTGATAAAAACAACAGGGTTATTGTCAAAATAAAAGCGTATATTAAAGACGGCGATATGTATTGATGTTTGAGCATACTTCATAGATTAAATATAATCAAAGTCAAAATATCAGTCGTTACACCCCTACTGACTATGGTATGATAGTTTATATGCTATTGTCCTGGAAGTCAGCACTGCTCGGTTATTTAACATTTTAACCGGTCTTCACTTTTCCGTCAGGTTTCAAACCTACAGAAAACGTTAAAGGCCAGCGCCGCCTCTCCATCGTCAGGCCCCGCCCCTGCCGGAGCCGCCTCCAATCAGGACGCAGACCAGCCCGCTGAGCCACGAGACCCCGCCTCCTCTCAGGAGCCACGACAACCAGGCAAAAAAAGTTCAAAGGTGAAAGGGTGAGTAAAGAATAAAACATTTTTGCCCTGGTTGTTTTAAATTTTAAGGCATTTACAGACCACTTTTTTACCCCCATTGATTGTGTTTAATCAAGCAAATATCTTGGATTTTGGGGGCACTTTTGGATTCTGGTGTTGATTGTTTGACACTGCGTGTGACATTACGCTTTGTTTTGAGTGTGCAGAGGTACGTGGCTACACCCCGGGAGGCAGAAAAGTGTTTTCCACATGAATAAAGTTTTCTGAATTTTAAGCCTTTTTAAACAAAAGCAACAAACCATTTTCATGAAAATTGCATTCACAAAGCATGACCAAACATTTCAGAAATTGAATACATAAAATATTTTTGGCCATGTAGAATAATACACTGAAATTGTTTTATTCAGAATTGTTGGAGCGCAGTTCACGCTATTTATTCCAGTAAGTCACAAAATTGGAACAAAAAGACTGCAAGAGGAGTTTTTTTCCATTAGGTTTCTGTTATTGCTGCTTCTCCTTTTGTTCTGTACAACACTTTGTTACTGTGGCCTCTGAAAGGTGCTTTATAAACAAGAATGTACCTAGTTATAAACAGAGCATTATAGACCAGTACTTCAAACACTGAATTGAAGCCATTAGTCCAATGTTCTTTTAAAGAGCAAAGTTAATTCAACACAGAACCACTGTTTCTATTTTTTCAATAAACATTTAAAAGCCAGCTGCTGGTGTAAGTGGTTTTTCCGTGTGTGTGCGTGTGTGTGCATGAAGTAGCTTTATTATCACATGCACATCAGTGTTTTGCAGCGGTGTTCTCACCCTGCTATCAGGGACTCTCTTCCTGTTCTGCTTCTATCCGGCCCAATTACCGATGGATAATTTCACATCTGTCCTGGATTGTAAAATGTCACTGGATGTACAAAATGCCCCACATGCTCTCCTTCTGAAAGAACCGCTCTCCCCTCCAGTGATCAGACGAGAGGCTCCGCTCCTCTGCTGTTTATGTTGTTGTGGCGGTGCAGAAAGCAGTGATTATTTTCTGGCTGCCTGTCGTCGTATTTCGGTGAAGCATGGAGCCCTATAATTTTCATCGCTCAGTGCTGCACTTCATTCAAATGAAGATCCACTTAATGTTTAGAAATCCAAATTAATGATAGCTTAACCTCAATCCTCGAATTAAAAATGAGTTTTGACACCATTTCTTTATAAAGCCGTTGAAGGGATGGGACTGATAGTGCAGCAGTTATTATTAGAAATAGGTTCTTTGTGAAAAATGATTGTTTAATTTGCAGAAATAGAAAATCCACAGAGATCAATTTCAGTGCAAAAATGCTAAATACTGACATAGGATTTTTTTTAACACAAAGACACTGTTGCACTGAGATTGCATCAGTAATCTGATGGTTTAGTAGTGCGAGTGAAAAGTAAACATGTAATTACAGTATTTTTGATAAATCCAACACATAGTACCAATGCAGTGTTTCATACTGGGTTTTTTTGTCTCCACTCAGGCTGCGTGGCAGTGGGAAGATCTGGTCCAAGTCCAACTGAAGACAAGACACTGAGACGTGAAGGCACTGATGGACACTCTCACTGATTAACGGACACATGTTGACGGACAAACGGATGTTCACGGACACCCTCGTCTCACACACGCATCACAATAAAACCAGGAAACTTCATTGGGATCTTTTTTTTTTTTGTCACCAAATCTCACCTTGATGGATTCAGAAACACAGAGCAGCTGATGGAAAAAGACAGGTGTGACATCCACTAATGCAGTTGTTAATAGCCTAAATGGCAGACTGTCAATGCTCTCACACACACACACACACACACACACACACACACACACACACACACACACACACCTCTAACACATTTTAACACATGAAGTCTGCAACAGGAGTCAGCTGCCTTTGACCAGAAACAGGATCAGTGTACGTGTGTATCTCTTTTGGTTTAAAAATGTTCTTTTAGATTGATTCTATGTTGCTTTGTATTTTTTTTTTCTCTCTGCTGAGTTGAGACATGTACAAAATCAGAATATAAATTGTTGGGAAATAAAGCGAAGCCCTGTACTTACCCTGACTCTCTCATTAATGTCACTGTCACTTCTTTTATTAAAACGCACTTCAAAGTGCATCTCTGGAGGGTGCACAGCTAAATGTTAACTCGCAGAAGGGGGCTACCCGTTAGGAGGTCAAGCCATTAATTAGGGCATGTCCCTAAAGAGACTAATGTATTATAGAGCCGAGGCTTCCCCTGTGCGCAACCAGCATGGCTACACACACATCCACACACACACAAAGTGCATTCATATTTCATATGCGTATGTTTTGCCCAGAGCTTCTATTTCAATGTCAAAATTGTCTGTTGAAATTGCCTGCCACCCTCCCTTGTACCTCCATCATGCAGTCAAAATTGCCTTCATCATGCCCGCCCTGTCCATCGCTCACTCTTTTGATTCTGTTTTGTCTAAATTCTGCACTCTTCATCCTTCATGACATTAATGGTGGCAATTATCTGACCAGCAGCAACATTAAAAGGGAACTAGACAGGGGGAATTATGATCCTGTTTCATTTAACCCCACATATTTCTCCCCCCCTCCTCCCTCCAACATTCCTCCCATCTCTATAAATAGTGGTGTTAATTTCATTCAGTGTGATTGAGCTTCATTGGTTCATAGTTTTTACCAGATTGGAGCTGTGATTTCTAACAGCTGTTCACCTCTCAAAGTGTTTGTTAGTGAAATGAGGGTAATGTGTAATGTGGCGATAAAGTGGCAGGTGAGTCGTGTGTGTTTATTATAAGTGTGAGCGTGTGAGTGATGAGTCCGCATACGTGAGTTCACACCTAACTTCTGCATTAGTGTTTGTTGTTTGCCCGTCGCAGTTGCAGATTGCTGCAGCGTCTGCTGCTACGTGTCTCATAACTAGACGGTCATTAAAACTTCCAAGTGGAACGAAGCCAATCAATTAGTTTGATTGATCAGTAAAATGCCCAGAGGAGATGGAAACAGTAGCGGTGCAGCAGACTGGTGGAGAATCTCAATACGCATGAGTGCCAGTTCTCCTCTGGCGCCTGTCTTGATTTTATTGACATTTGTTTGAAAAACTGTACACAGAGGAAATTCTTGCTTAGCATCGTGTTAATCTTTTTGAAGCGAGAGGAATCCATATGAGGTGAGGAGATAAGGAAAAGCTTCAAACACAAGCTGCCGCCTTATTCTTAGCCCCCTTTTCAGCTGCTCTTCACTGGTATATAAAAACATGATTGGCACATGCAGGACTTTTTAATGCCAAGCCCATGGTTCAAAATCAGTGCGAGCCGGTGGACTAAATGTTCACTTCAGGGAGAAAAAGATTAGGATACAGCGGTAGCTATTAAAATGCACAGTGTAAGCTTTGTCCTTCACATAAAGCATTGCTGATCGCACGGCTCCCAGGGGGGAATTCATTCAACATGCATAGAAATAAACAGATAGACGCAAAGCTAAAACGCCAGTGTTGAGTCTTTATTGAACTTCCATGGTACAGAAAGACCACATTTCTACAGGAATGCTACTAAAAATCACAAAGACTGGATATCCGGAGGATTGCACGAGCCACGCATGATGCCACCAGCACTATGTCTGAAGTGGAAATGTGTGTAAGTGGGGGGTCATGTCTCAAAGCTGCTTAGAAAAAGTTGCCAAACACAAACTGACATTTTGGCTTTGAAAGGTTCTATAAGACATCACTCACTGATAGATAAAATAGACATTTATAAATAATAGATTTAAAGCTACTCTCACAGGTTTTCTTACTGTATACATGCAGATTCATTGGATTGACAGAAATGATGCTGCTTGATCTACTACTTTCCTTTGGTGAAACCAAGACAGTCGATATAAGTGACTTGAAACATGATATGAAGGGAAATTATGGTGGTTTTGTTTTCCAGATTGAAATACTTGGCTGTCAGGTGGAAAAAAAATCCTTGTTGTGGTAACATCAGTCCTTTGATCAGTTCACAGATGCTCATTTCCATCAGGACATAAATCTGTCTTTGTTGTGTACCATCCAAAACCTTTGGGAATCATTGATTTTCAACAGGAATGCCTCTTCCATCCATTCCCGCTCTGAATATTTTATCTCCACCATTGGAAGTACTCTATGCTTAACACACAGTCCAGCAAGAACAGAGGATGCTCACAAAGGCTTGACAAAGAGGTGAACGTCAGCCAGATAATTAAGAAAACAAATCATGAGGAAAAACTGAAACAAAACAGACTCCTCTACACGCTGCGGAGGAAAAAAGCCACACTATTTGCATTTCAGGCGCCCAAAGCGGGGAATAAACAGCAGTTTTTGGAGCGTGACATGTTAAACACATTGCCTGTTGGCTACAGCCGTGCCAAACAGCTTTGTGAAATACCCCGTTCAGTGTTTGGAGATGCTGAGAATGGCTCTTTAACCATTTGTGAACCAGATACAAGCTTGCTGAACTAAACTCAATTTGAGTGTGTTTTCATGAAAGAACAGTCTGCTGGATTAGAATGAATACTGAACTGCTTCACATGTGCAGCTGAATCACTGGAAACAGCTGTGGAAGCACAGGTAGGGTATTTTAGGGGTAATGGGATGTTGCAGGTCTGTTAAACTGCTTGTTTGTGAATTAGTCATGGCGGGTCCAGGCGCGGAGCTCGGGGCCATACAGGGGATAGAAAACGGAGCAGGTTACAGTGACGCAGAGCCACATGAAAGAAATTTATACCAAGCACAGAGGAAGGGAGGAAGGAAGGAAGGAGGGAGCAGCAGGGAGATGTGTTTGGGTTTTTCAGACCTCGGGGAAGCCAGGGAGTTTTGTGATGGCTGCATACCTGGGACCCCTGGATTCATTTCACAGTTTCAGAGAAAATAAAACGGCGCTGCGGGCACACCCCCTGGTCCTGTTGATGTTCCTCCTCAGGCCCCGCAGAAATGTTTACCATATGGAAAAACAGTCACCTCAGAGGTTCACAACTGGGATCCTGACACAGCAAGAGACAGAGAAGAAGAAGAAGAAGAAGAGTGAGAGAAAAAAAACAAGAGTTGGGGAGTGTTTAGGGAAGCTTTGGGAGTTCTGATGATGGGAGGAAAGACAGAAGAGGAGAGGAGAAGTGGAGCAGGGGGGCCTGAAGCTGGAAAAGTGGTGTAGACGCAAACGGAAAGCAGCATCGCAGGGGACTGAGAGGGCGGCGCGGGGTAGGGGGGGGAGACGGAAGAGAAGGAGGAAGAGGAGGAAGGTGGAGGAAAAGCTGATGGGGGGGAGGAAGTGAGAGGGAGCACTGGAGTACAGCACTATAATTATCCTGATTGAGATTAACTTTAAATACCCTCGAATAAAAGCATCATTTCATGGACGGCGGCTGGGCCCATTATGACTCATCTGGAGAGGGAGTTTAAAACACTGATACATCTTTCAGCAGCACCAACACTCCAGGCCTGAATACTCCTCAGAGAGTGCCACTACTGTCCAGTTATATATTTCATCCTTATAATGCTTCTGCACACACACACACACACACGTGGGGAAGCAAACTTGAATCCAGAGGTGCACATTAACTCACACATGCACATCAGACACACACACACACTTATGACTGTGCAGAGGTGGTGAGGCGACTCATTACCTCTCCCTGTCGGTGAAGGAGGAGGAGGTGCTGTGCAACGTCTGCCGGCTGTCCTCCGAAGCGAGGGAGCGAGGGAGAGCGAGGGAGAGTGGGGGGGCCACGCCACGGGAAAGCGGGGGTGGATGCTGGGAACAGCTGCGATCGTAACTGGGAGAGAAGGATAGTGACACAGATAGATGAAGAAGGAGATGGAGAAGGGAGAGGGGGAGGCAAGAAAATTAGGGGAGATAGTGGAAAAGGGTTAAGAGTGGAACGGGGGAGGAAGGAGGGGAGGGACAGACGAGGGGAGGAAAGATGCAGACAGAGGAATGGGAAAGGATGGGAATTAAAGAAAAAAGAGACCAAGAAGAAGAGGGACAGGAATAGAAACAGAGATGAAAGGACTCAAAGAAAGTTGAGAGAGACAGATAAGAGTAAAAGAAGGTTGCAGAGGAAGAGACAGAGAGCAGGACATGATAGAGAAGGGTGAAATTAAAGGAGATAGACGGAGACAAAGATAAGGAGGAAAATAGCAGAATAAAGAGAAAAGACAGAGGGGGGACAGACAGAGAAACAAAGTCAGAGAGCATCAAGAACAGCCGAGCCATTTAGCATCAGCGAACACATTACTCTGCCACTGTGAGAGAGAATTAGTGCACTCATCGGACTCATTAAAACGCTGTCAGAGGGGAGAGGGAGGCAGAGCGAGAAATGGGGGAAGGAGACAGGCACTGTGGGGAGGGGGGGGGGGGGGGGGGGGGAGTCAGAAGGCGGGAGGTGGAAAGGATGCAACAAGGCAAAGAAATGGACAGAAGGGTGACACATCAAAGAGGGCACATGCCATTATTGCAGTAAGGAGGGTGAGGACACATATAGATGTAACTGTCGATATTGGCCTTTCACAGACATATCACATCTATCTGTATCAGCATGTTGTCTGGTAGCTGCTTGGGTGGATTTCAATTCTGAAAAGAAAATCAATCGAAATTAACTTGTAGGTTCAATTATCAAAATTAGATGCAGGATCAGCGAAATGGGAAATTTGATCACACAGTCTCAGTGTGGTACGTTCCAGAAAAATAGTCCACTCATGACACACTTTTTTTTTTTTATAATTTGAAAAAGCGCATGACAGTTGTCAGAGCCTACAACCAGTGACCTGTTGATCTTTACCAGACTAAACAGTCTAACAATGGTAACAATTTTGGAGAAGCTATACTATTATAGAGGTGCATCTCAATAAATTAGAATATCATAGAAAAGTTTATTTATGTCAGTAATTAAATTCAAAAAGTGGAAACAACACATTATATAGATCCATTACACACAGAATGAAACATTTTGTGTCTTAATTTATTTAATTTCTTCTAATTATGATGGCTTACATTTAATGAAGACCTAAAAGTCAGTGTCTCAAAACATTTAATATTACAAAAGACAAATTTTAAAAAGTATGTTTGATATGGAAATGTTGGCCTCTGAAAAGTATGTCCTCTTTATGGCCTCTATATGCACTCAATACTTGGTTGAGGTTATTTGACTTGAACTACTGGAAATGGACTTTTCCATCATATTCTAAAGTATTGAGATGCACCTGTATGTAACAACATATTATATTATGGCTATTTTTTAGCATTTTTTTGGATACTAAAGTGTGACCTTTTTTGACCTTTTTGTGACGTATATAGTTTGGTGTTTTTTTTTATATTTTTCGACACAATATACTATTATATGTATCAACATAATATAATATGGCAAATTCTAGCATTTTCTGGGCATACTATAGTATGTTGGTTTTTTTATTTTTGTGGACATACTATACGATTATATGTAACAAGAACAAATATGGCAGTTTAGCACTTTTTGGCATACAAAAGTATGACCTTTTTTCACATTTTTCAACATACCATAGTATTATATCTATCAACAAACTATAATATGGCCATTTTTTTTTACATACTATAGTGTGGCGTTTTTTGTTGTTGTTGTTGTTGTTGTTGTTGTTGTTGTTTTACATTTTTCTACATACTATGCTACTTTATGTAACAACAGACTGTAATTGGGCCTTTTTCAGCATTTTTGGGGCATATTACACTATGACCTTTTTTCGACATGTTTCAACATACTATAGTATGGCGGTGTTTTTTTTTTCAATAGTTCCCTTAATATGTGTCGATATGAAAACTTGTTTAGAGAATATATGGTGCAGAAAATGATGCTTAGGATGCTTTAGAAACAGTACTAGCTATTTATTTTTATTTAATTTATCCTTTATTTAAATTGTCAGCAATTGACTGATACTGAACATATACTCATGTTTATTTAGCTGTTTATTTACTGTTTTCCAAGGAAAAAGAAATAAAAGCTGCAAAAAGTCACTTGTTTAAGAAAACAGCCTGTTGAGTACATTTGTGGAGTCATATATGTGTAAAATTGATGCATAATCCAGTAAGAAAAGGTCTATTTTCATTCCAGCTCAAAAATTCACAAAGTCAGTCACCATATCGGTAAGTGGTGAATATTTCCCCACTAAGATCGGTACCATATCGGGCTCAAAATCCCATATCAGTCGGGCTCAAGATGACACAGCTGAGAGTCACAGGTTCAGGCTCTTAAGAATACTTTGACGCACAACAAAGCTGTTCTCGCAGCCATAAAAAAGCCATCCTGCACCCTCATCTTCCCTCAGTAACACCTGTCCTCCTCTGCCTGACTCCTCTCCATATGCACACACACACAAACATGCACACAAACATCGTCACGCTTGACAACATTAGCCACACTGACGATTTTAAGGCTGGGAAAATCACTGAGCACATATGCTGCTCTTCTATAATCATAATGAACTGGACGGTGGCCAATTTCCACTATAGGCTATCATTTCAGTCCATCTGTACCCCCCCTCCCGCCCTCTCTCCATCTAACACATGGTGTTATTTACACATTTATGACACTGAAGCACGAGCCAGTCTATAGAGAGGTTCTGCTGCCATGTCTCCAGCCTCGCATCCCTGTGATTCTCACTTTTGTAAGGCCACTTTGGATCCACCAGCAGCAGCGTGGGTCTTCCTTCCACGGCAGGGGCTGGTGGAGTAAGTTATCGAAACAACAGCGAGGGCCAGTCTCAGAAACAGAGAGAAAAGAGGGCTTTATCGTGTATCAGCTCACAGCAAGCTGGAGGATTATCTGTGGATCAGCAGTCGGACTGGCGGTGCTGGGAGAGATAGGAGACTGGTGAGGGAGATAAGAGGAGCACCAGCTGTGCAAAGACAGGCTGCGTTAGAGCAAGGCAATGATGATAACTGGAAGGAAGCGTAGAACCCGAAAGAAGACGGGGGACACAGGTATTCGGAGAAAGAAGGAAAAAAAAACCTGCGAGGCAAAGGGAAAGGAGGCCCAAGTGGGAGGAGAAAGGCAGGGAGGGTTAGGGAGAGAGCGGGGGGAGATAATGTAGGAGTGTGGGAGCAAAACTGAGATTAAGAGAGAGTATGAAAAAGAGATATGAAGGAGAACAAATTATACAGATTCAGGCAATGAAATGATAAATTATGATACAATGGAAATGTGGGTAAGATGAGCAGATAAGAGGATTACAGTGAGGGGGAGGGGAGTAAAAGTATAAATGGGTGAGACAAGAAGTGAGAGAGATTGACAAAAAAAGAGTGTGAGATGCCGGAAGAGAAGGAGAGAGGAATCCCTGGGGTCAAATAAACTAGGTGTTATTGGTTTGATCAGCAGAGCGTGGAAGTGCTCCACTACATCACATAGATGACTCTCCATTTCCAGCTAATGGCCAATGTGTGCGGCGAGCACTTCCTACAAGGCCTGAACACATACAGAACCCCCACCCCTGTGTTAACATGCTCCGAGAGCCTTAATGGCCGACACCAGTGAAGCCATGTTATTGCTCCAGTCTGTGAGGCAGCAGATCTGTTTGTGCTCCCAGTTCCTCCCTAATGGCATAAGTGAATGTTTAATCATTGCAACTCTAATGGCACTAAATGGCACATCTGTGCCAAATGTGACTTTCAGGACAACAAGTGTTGTTAATAAAGTCATTAGTACGCAATTAGTCAGCTCTCACTTTAGGCAAGAACCCGTACACATATGACGTAATAGTGAATAACAGGCGCGCAGACATGACAGACAGACCTGCATGCACCTGCAAGCACATCTGCAACTGTCAAGGTCTCATCTGCACTAAACATCGACACATCTGGCCTCTACACGCCTGGAATAACCCAGAAATTTTCATCTTAACTCATCAGTGCGTAGAAAGGAGGCACATCTCCAATATCCAGTACAAAAATAGGAAATGATTGACTCTTTTATTCCCAATTTTCAAGATGCGGTAAACTCCAACAGCCCTGACTAATCTCCAAATCAGTTGTTCCTAACATATTTTACTACACACCTCTTCAGCGTTTGGATATGTCCACAGATTATAACCAAGTCAAAAAAACACTGATTAGTGCCCTATAAAATTGTCTTAGTATTAAAGAAGTACAATTATCCAGATAAAAACACGATTCATACACCTCTTCCAAAGTCAATTTAAAGCACTTTTCAAGCTTTAAAAGCTGTGGTAAAAAACAAAACAAATTTGTATACAGTGCATGCTGTATATATAGTATTCTAATTATTTCATCTCATCACATAAAATGTTATTGTGCGATTGACCACCAAAAGTATGTTTTGTGACATTCTACAGAAAGGTGACAGATTTAAGGAAAAACACAACAAAGTTTCATGTTTCAAAATGCGTCATCTGTTTATAAGTATACTTGGCATCTTATATAACCTCAATTTAAAGCAGTTTCAAGCACTTCAGTCAAAATCCAAGCACTTGAAAACACCACATTAAATTCAAGTGTTCAGCACCTGTAGTAACCCAGGAAAAAGCAACGACTGGACTGAAGTGTGAACAAAGAAACCTGATTTTGTGTCACAGATTTATGTTTGTTGTGCTTTCCTATCTAATTTATAATCTCATGTCCCTTTAGGGGGGTCCTGACCCTTCAGTGAACCTCTGCTCCTAATAAATTCACAGGTGACCTCAACACGTCTCTGCTTAAAATGAGGCATGTTATTCTAAAAACATCAATTTTCTCACAACAAATGTAATGCAGTTTTCATTTAACCTCAAACTCTGTCTTAAAGAGCCATATTTAGAAATCCAAAATGCCGTTATATAAAGGGAGGCATCTTGTATTGAAGCTCACGCTGGTCTGCATCTCGCTGTGTGTTCTTAAAATAATAAATTGTGTAATCCACAACTTTTACCACAAAAAAAGAAAACCCTTTGAATCAGGAGAACCAGTACTGCCCTCCTGCTGCGGGACAGGTGTTCAGGTTCAGACACGGAAAATTTGCTGATCATTCACTCTAATTCAGCGATGCCCACTTCATATTTATGTGGCCACACACACACACACACACACACACACACACACACACACACACAAGTTTGCTCAGCTATCCTTCAAAGTACATTGCAGTGATGTCCATTCATTGTGATCAGCTTAACTCAAACCATAACCTTAACCATAACCAGTTCATCCCGAACCTTAACCTCACCAGGACATCAAAAAATGACATTTTGCTGCATTAGGATTATGCTTTGGTTTACTACTGGCCTAGCGAGGTGGGTGTTTATATTGAAAAGAGGACATGACATTGACATACATTAATTTCCTTGTGACTAACTCTAATCCTTACTCATAACCGCAAACCTCAGCCTCACGTTAAACCAAGTCTTTACAATGTAATATAATGATTTATCCTAATGGGAATTTTCAATTGTCCCCTTAACGAAGGCGAGTCCCCACAACGTGACTGTGCAAACAGATAGTCCCCATAACATGAGTAATATATGCGCACCGCACACACATGCACACACATTAGGTGGACTCGGGGGAAGAGCAGGGAGACCAAATGTTTAAAAACAAAACTGCCTACTAAGGTGTCCTTTTAGTAGAGAAAACGTGATATAGTGCCCCACAGGGTGTCCTTGTATGGAGAAAGCATGATACAGTGCCCTCTAGGGTGCCTTCTAGTGTAAAAATAAATAAATAAATAAATTAAAAAAAAAAACATTTTGAAAACGAAGAAAAGGCAATCCATATAGGCTGATTCATGCAAGAAAACTTTTTTCACACACACTATATTTTGCAGGAGAAAGTTTAGGTTCCTACCACAGTTTGGCTGTAATGACGACTGCCGTCAGGATGAGCACCGAAGAGATGGTCACGGTGACGTAGAACTGAGGGTCCACTGTAACACACACACACACACACACACACACACACACACACACACACACACATACTCGTGCAATTACTCTCAGACCATGTGCATGTATAATTGTATCCAGAACAAAAGCAATGAGTGAAGCCAGCTGAAACATGACATTGGCCTCCAACTATAACACCACTCCGATGACGGCTCCTCTGTATCTTGCATTTTGACAGCGGCCAATTCCTCCCTGAGAGTGATGAGAACTTTATTAGGCATTCCCCGCCACAGACACAGCCGGCTGCACACAGCAGCCTTCACCGTGGTGACAGCTAATTCCCTGGAGGACTTGTGGTATGTGTGTGTGTTCACATGGACTGCAGCTCGTGGCCACCTTTATTTAGAAATCCTTCATGTGCATCTCCTGATGCCCACCTTCCTCAGGCTCTGTCTCCTCCGCCTCCGTCCCTCCATCCTCCACTCCCTCGCGGTCCTTAGACTCCAGCGGCGACTCCTCTCGGGGCTGCATGCTCGCAGGCCAGTCTGACCTGGCGGTGCTGGCCTCCTGCGGGCTGCCATGCTGGTGCAGTTGGTCAGTCTCCTGGCTGGAGAGAAAGTGGTAGGTCTCATCCTCCAGAGGCTGCGTGGGACCCCACACCACCGCCCACAGAGGCGTAGGAGTGACCTGGGCCGTGACGGACAGCTGGACAGACAGGGCGTCCACCTGCTCCTCTCCCTCACTGTCGTCACGGTTGCAGGTGGAGGGCAGTGACACCAGAGCAAGCAGGAGGAGGGAGACGAGGCAGCGGAGGGCAGTCAGTCGTGCGACAGGAGAGATGGAGCTGGAAGAGAAGTGGAGGAGAAAGAATGAGAGGTGGTGAAGTGGCAGAGAAGTTATCTGAGAAAATGCCTTGTCCACAGGCGTCCTGCACGACCTCATCAGCTCAGAAATTGATTCTCGTGCCAGCCATCACTCAGAATGACATTTTATGCATCTGCACCCCATACATCCCTCCTTCACCTCAGTTACTATCCATCTTACCATCTCTCCATCGCTTCGCTCTGTTCACTGAGACTCCGCTCCTCCGATCATCTCTCTCTGTAAGATAGGACAGACAGGCAGGAGAGAGGGAGAGAAAGGGGAGGGTCCAGCTTTTCTCTTTTTATGTTGTCAGATAAAAAAACAACATGTAAACATAGACAACAACAGGAGTACTGGCAGAACGCCAACTCAATAAAAAGCATCCACAAACTCCCCTGGGCTTTTTAAATTTAATGCTCAATTATGCGCCACATGTTTATACAGAAAACACATCTGCATTCAAAAATAACCCCCAGAAGTACATACTCGTGTCCGCTCTGCTCCCTCACACACGTTTACAGTGCACACACCTGAGCACGGTACATTAATCATCATTAAAAGCGTCACGCGTGGAGCCAATACTCTATGTGACACTTTGAGCAAAGAGAGGCAACTTCCCATCCACAGCTGCTGCCTAAATGCCACAGAAATGTCACTTAGAGACACACGAGCACGCCGGGAGACGGACACAAACACACACACGCACAGACACACACACACACACGCGCTCCGACACATATCAGTTATCATGCCTACCTCTGGCAGTGGAGAGAGGGAATGAGAGAGGGAGACAGAGAGAAAGGGGGAGATACAGAGAGCAAGTGAGAGGAAAAAAAGCATCGGTTGCCTTAGCGACTGAGACATGTAGAGTCTGCGAGAGTAAGAGAGGAGAGAGAGAGCGATGTAGGGAGGGCAAGAGACTGTAGGAAAGAGATTTAAATGCTAATTATGTGTTTTGTTTTTTTTATAATAAAAAAACTGGTTCAATTAAATGGACGCAGAGGAA
This sequence comes from Centropristis striata, assembly GCF_030273125.1. NCBI lineage: Eukaryota > Metazoa > Chordata > Actinopteri > Perciformes > Serranidae > Centropristis > Centropristis striata. Next base: position 9,900,292 of record NC_081524.1, on the reverse strand, counting down.
AAGAAATGAATTTGACGAGGCAAACAGAAAATGATACTGAAGACGACATTGGTAAGCTCATTTTAGAGGCGGGAGGTTAAAAAAAAACTCTTCAATTATGTTTACAAAAACAGGCAAGGACACCCCAGAGAGATAGAGAGAAATACAGACAGCAAAGAGGAGGTGGAGGAGGAGGAGGAGAAAGGAATGAGGGGAATAAAGATGGAAAAAAATTTAATTTACTCAGGTTGAAGCCGGTAGAGCCGGGCGATGAACTGGTGTTTGAAGAAGAGGCAGGGTCAGATTGAAAGGGGTGTAAAAAAGAGACAACAAGAGATGCAAATTTGGAGGTGAGAGTCACAGGATGACAGCTTTATTTCATGTGGATATAATATTTACATAGAAAACAATCAGCCTATCACTCACGCATACATATACACATACTTGCTGTCTGCATCCATACAACCCCCCCCCCCCCCTCCTTATGACTCTGACACTCAGTCTGTCACACTTCACTCCCCTGCACCCTCCCTCGCTGTCACTCCCTCCCTCTCATTTCCTCTTCATGGCTCCAGGCCGTGATGTCCTCAGCATGAGAAACCAGCACTCACTGGAGAACGCAGCGAAACCAGGAGCCGGACCCTCCATCCTCTGTGGACCGGCTGTCTTTTCCTTCACCGTTGTCATCATCATCATCGTCATAATCTAAAAATTTGACAAGGAGGTCATGAGGATTCGTCACAACATGCATCAGAGTGGAAATTAACATGGTAGTGAAGTCTGCAATTACATGGTTACTCATTAAGCGTGCCAGTCAGTAAATGAAGACATGAAAATGTGTGAAATTGCAGTGTGTGTGTGTGTGTGTGTGTGTGTTTGTGTGTGTTTGTGTACCGTCAGTCTCCTCGTCATCTTCTGTGTCTCCCTCTGACTCCAGCAGACAGGACTCCAGCCGGCTGTCTCTCCTCACTGTGACATCACCCCTTCCACATGCACACACACCATTAATTAAACACCTAATATCAATAGAGGTGTGTGTCAAAATCAGTTATATTCATTAGCACCGTATAAATCCCAGTATAGCTTTAGAATTAGCTGTGCAGTTGACCTTGGAAGAAATATGCAAATAAGAAATATAATTGAGTAGTTTAGATTAAAAATCTTCTTCTTTTTTTAACTGAGTAGTGTTGATATGTACCTCTGCTTTCCAGATCTGGGGAGCTGCTCCCATACAATGAGGTTGTGACCTCCAGTGACCCACCGGTGGTCTCCGCTCCCTGTAGTCCAAGCGGCAAAACAGAGGATTCTGGGAGCATCGGGCCAGGTCAGAGAGGCCAAGTACCGACACTGAGGCAGCGAGAATACTAGAGGGAGTAGAGAGATGAAAGGAGTTGAGGTCAACAGAGGAAAACAAAGTGCTTTCGATTTGGTCTTAAGTCCTTATTGTGCTTTCACTCTCTCAGAGTGGAGCGAGTTACTCGTGGTTGCACATGGTTTACTCTGCGACTCACAATTTAGCGAGGTCTCTCCATTCGCCAGATCATAGCAGGAGCCAATTAGGAGGCCTCCTGTCTGGTGAACACAATCTGTTACTCCGGTGATGCTGTTGTGATTGGTCAGTCTGGACATGGCTCCTGTGATAATTGGACAGATGTTAGGTGGAAGAATTATGCAAATGTTCCTTCAGCTACCTTCCTTTTTTCCATCATCCTGACACACACAAACACACTCTGCACATCCAATTCCAGAGCTCACCGGTCCTCCAGTGCAGGATCTTGAGCCAGGCTCGACCGTAAGCCAGGAACACTCTGTCTCCCCGCGGGCTGAGGGTCAGGCGCCCCTCCGGACCCCCTCCGCAGCCCGTGACCTGTCCGTCCCAGTGATGCAGCAGCCTCAGGGGGTCTCGAGCCGAACACCGGTTCTCCCACACAGACACCCCTCCCTCGGCCGAGGCACTGAACACCAGCGGACCCTGAGACTGTGGAGGGCACAGAAGGCATGGTTGTCATGGTGATCTGAGTCTTTACCCAGTGCGTGTGTGTGTATTTGTGTGTGTGTGTGTCTGTGCGTGTGTGTGTGTGTGTGTGTGTGTGTGTGTGTGTGTGAGATAGATACACAGAAAAAGAGAGAGAGCGTATGTATGTTTGTGTAAATGGAAGTGTGTGAACAGTTTGAAAACGTACGTTTCTGAGCCGCTGTTGGTTATAAATGGATTTTGCGCTTTGCATGATAAACAACAAAGAGGATGACAATGATGTGCTACGCTTTAATGCTTTAGGCATATTTTGATGATTGCAAATTGAAAAAAAAATGCTCATATGCAGCTCTGGATTTCAATATTCATAAAAAGCCTTTTTGCTCAAAATATGTACAGTATGATTTCTAAAATTGGCTGAGCTCCACAGCTTACATCTCAACAAATATCTTTGATTTGGAAGCAATAAACAAGGAAAGCTTCTGTGAGGATAAATGTAGCTGTTTGATTACCTGAGGAAGGGCTTTTTCACAAATTACTAATCACAACATCTAAAAACCACTTTAGACAGCTTCTTCAGAGAGAGAGGCATTTGTTTGTGTGTCAGCCTTTAAAAATAGGCTGAACATGAGAATGAAAACAGCTTGAGCGCCCTGAGTGTGGACAGCACATCGTGGCACATAGGTGAGTGACCCACCCACCTGGATGGAGGTGACTGCTTCCCGGTGAGCGTTGATTGACTGGCAGTTATCGAAAGTGTGCCAGCTCCAGGCTTGAACTTTCCCTCCGTCTGAGGGGTGACAGAGTGTGAGGTTAACATGTGCCGACAGGCGGCTGGCAGTCATTATTGTTGGTCACGGTCGACCCACCTGAGCCTGACTGCCTAATCTGTGTGCCTCCATCTCTCTGATTCAGCCCGATAGCCCTGCGCTCCCCTCACTAACTCCCTGGCAGATGATGCTGACATATTAGTAAAGATGAAGTCTCCTCCAAAGCACAAACATGTACAAGAATAGATATAGATACAGATACGATGTGAAGCTACTATGTCTAACTCCAATTATTCTGTTCGCTGTGTCACTAGCTCTTATACTTCTACACAAAAACACACCTGATCCGGTGATGATGTAGCCGTCTTCCTCTGGCACAAAGCAGAGCGCAGTCACAGCGTTGAACGTGTAGATAGACTTTACACACTGCCCTGGAGGTGATGGGAAAATTCTAATTTAATTGGCAGGACACAGACCACCAGTCACACAGGCATACATTGATTACGATGCACTCACACACAAACACGTTTCCCAGACAGAGCCCCGAGGCCCTGTCTACCTTAATATATATATATGTATATGTATCTGTGTGTGCTTGTGTGGTTAAGCGTACCAATGCTCAAGGCCCAGATCTTCACATAGCAGTCTGCAGAGCCACTCAAAATAAACCTCTCCTTGTCGGACAAAGACAGGGACCAGGCTGTGGAGAGGGCAAACACAGACAGAAGAGCGGGAGGGGACAGAGAAGGAGGGGGGGGGGGGGGGGGGAGGAATGGGGATCAGAAAAAGAGAGAGAGAGAGAGAGAGAGAGAGAGAGAGAAGAGGACACAAAGATTAAGCTGACAAGAAGCTGTAAATAAGTGATGATGTACAAAAAGAGGACCGATTGCAAGACAGAGGTAAAGAGACATGTTTCTTTTTTTCTTTTTAAAGAAACAAATAATTATGTGTAGGTACACAGTGTGACTATAAGTTGCACTGAGCTGAATCATCTATCGCTGCACTTCTCCACTTGGTATTTTAAGTTGAGGAAGCAGGTGGGGAGGGAGTGTAGGAGGAGAGCCGGAGAGGGCGTTGGAGTTCAAGTGATGGAAGGCTGCCTGCTTCAGACAGACAGTGAACTCTCTAAAGTGTCTGCTGAGGTTATCTCTCACTGGGGTTGATCTGATGAACTGCTCCTATAATTACCAGACTGCAGGACACGGGTATTACTCAGCTGCAGACGGCGCTCATGTTAGGATATGGATGTGTGTGTGTGTGTGTGTGTGTGTGCCCTCACCCAGCCTCTTGCAGTACTCAGGGGGAGGCGCAGACAGACAGGTGACCCCCCCAGTGTGACCCCCCAAGTTCTTGTGCTCCGTTGCAGTGGGAACATGCCACACCTTAACTGTCGTGTCTCGGCTGGGGAGAGAGAGAGAAAAGGTGGGGGGTGGGTGTGAGATGGACGAAGTGAGAAAGAGAGGATGCCGGAAGGTAGAAAGAGAGTGTGAGAAGGTGAAAACAAGCAAAGTTAAAAGCCGTTCGACATAAATCGCGAGAGATTTGCGCCGAGCCATCAGGGCAGGGGGAAGAAAAACAAATATGTCAGACAGCGAGAGAGAGGAGAGGGAGCATATTAAGTGATAAATTAGGTGAAATGTTCACTTTGCGCATCCATTATGCAAATCAGGCCTGCTTTACCTTCCAGAAACCACCAGGTTGTCAACAGCAACCACACAGGTGACTATGTCGTTGTGACCCTCCAACAGCCTCAAGCGAAACTTTGCCTTCTCCCAAGACGATTTGAGGGATGCAAATTCAGCCTCTGTAAAGGAAATGATTTGTCCAATTAGCAGTGTTGACTCATCAGCACCCCAGCTTGTTAATCTACACAGTTCTTCATTATGGATTTGTCTGCCACGGCGAAGCGTGGGGCTGATTTAGCTCCAAGGATGCAAAACGTGGGTCCTGTCTGCAGGGAAGCAAGTGCAGCCTGTTGGTTTTAACACTGGCAGCCACCCTCGGGGCAAACACGCATAATCTGATTTTAGATGTTAACAAAAAATTAGGGCAATGCATTGTGCTCCTAACTGCCTGTGATACGTTCCCCAGTTATCTTGTGAAATTAGATATTTTACAGAGGAAAACTATATGTGCCATATCGTGGTCCAAGGTCAGCACTCACACCGACTCTTTTCCATGGTTACTGTCTACTCCCTGGATGTAATATCTTCACAATGCTCTCATAGTGTATAATGCTGTATATAAAACAGACCCTGTGACCTTATTCATATTTGCTGTCATCTGCATACATATAATACCACAGAGAAGCATTTTATAAAAGGGTAAAAAACTTCAAATGAAATTTATAAGCTTTAGTTTGCAGATGTCCACAGGTATGGATGAGATTAATACAAATAAAAGTCTCTTTATCTGTGTCTGTTTTTATCAAAAAAGAGCTTAAGGCTGCAGATACTATCAAGATATGTTAGAGCTAGAATACTGGGGACTCTCCTCTGAAATCCATTTAAATTGTACTGTTAGTTCCACCTGGTATGTGTCTCTATTAATTATAATTTACCTAATTAACCGAAGCATTACAAAAATGTCTTGGGACACTTTAGGTATGGGAGTTGGTTTTGCTGGTCCTCCTATATTTCTTTAGGTTGTAATTGTTGCTGTTAGAGATGCATGATTAACTATCAGGCAATAATGGGAATATGTTATCTTATCGGCATGAGTCATGAGAAGAAAGGTAATTATTGGCTATGGGGATTTGCTGAAAGAAGGCCATACGTGCATCCCTAATTATTATATAATATTCCAATTATTCGGAGATACACTTTTGTCTTGCAGGCTTGAATCTGGCGTGCAACTCTTCTGTGTGGAGTTTGCATGTTCTCTCCGGTTTCCTCCCACAGTCCAAAGACATGCAGCTTAGGTTTGATTGGTGACTCTAAATTGCCCGTAGGAGTGAATGAGAGCTGGGATGGTCGTCTGTCTCTATGTGTCAGCCCTGTGATAGCGTGTCCAGGGTGTACTCTGCATCTCACTGAATGTCAACCGGGATTGGCTCCAGCCCCCCGCAACCCGAGTTTGGATAAGAGGTTAAAGATAATGAACGAATGAGTTCTGATTATTAAATTATGGCTGGTAAAGAGTCAGATTTCTTTTCATTTACTTAACAACCTCATACCTGTGTACATACATGTGTCGGAACCAATCTCAATATGGTGTACGCTCTAAAAATATTGTACAGATGCTGGTGCCAAGAGTGAGAACTGAGTTAAGTACACTGCATAAAAAGGTGTGTCTAAAAACAAGATAAAAACACTAAATCTGAGGGAAATTATCTTGCTGCATGGACAGATAATTTCACTTGACAATATTTCTTAAATTAAGATTAAGTTAAATCTAGAAATATGCATGTTGTACGCTTAAAATAAGAAATTAACTCTTAAAACAAAATAAATTAGAGCTGCAAGCAGCGATGAACTGGCCTGGGCAGAATGCACTGCAAATTATTTGTTTCTTACCAAGATAAAAAAAAAACCTTTCGAGTATTAGAAAATGTTTCTTGTTTTAAGAGTTAATTTCTTATTTTAAGCGTTCTGTTAGAGCATGGAGGCCTTAGAGCCTTCCCCCGCTCACCCGGGTTCTTTTTTCTAAACTTGGTCTTACAAACCACTCAGAATAAATGAATAAAGTGAACCATTTATTGAAAGAATAATAGCCAAATGGAATGCTCAGCGCTGGACTCTGCAATGTGATCTCGATGGCACCACAAGACAGAGTGATTACAAATTTTACAGTCCTCTTCTTGGGTTGGGCACACCCGGTCCATTTGGGTGGGCTTTTTAACGCAATTGGTCAATTTTTTTATGGGATGCTTTCGGTTGCCCCCCTTAACCGTGCATCTGGGGATTTGACATCTCCTTGACCTTTCAAATCTATATGTGTGTTTGTTTTCTGCTGAAGCTTTCATCCTATCTCTCCTCCCTATCCTGCTTCCCATCACAGCCCAGGCCTGAGGTGAACTCCTACACATGCCTTCTGTTTGAACTTAAGTAACCCGGTCATAATTTAGAAACTCAGCCAATCTGAATATATTCTTTATTCCTACAATACCCTCTGTTGACGTGATTTAATCACTTCATAAAAAAATATAGTGATGTGTTAAACCTGCCAGGGGCTAGGCAAGCAGCAGGTCAATGTCTTGGCCTTCAGTGTCTTGTGCCGCGCCCTCCGGCACCTCCAGCCGATTCACCACTGACTTGCCACCTCCCTACCAAAGCAGGCCTGCAGTATGTGTAAGCGTGTGTGTGTGCAGCACAGCTTAATGCACAGAGTGTGTCAGCGTGTACATATAATTCTCCTAACTCAGCGATAACCTCAGCTACGTGTAGATCAGCCCTATATCTGTAAATGTGTTAACATTATCTTCGCAAGTATAAGCAGCAAACTGAAAAAGGGGCGGGGAGTGATCTTCATCAGATGTCTTCACCTCGGTCTGAGGCCATCTTTCTCCAAACTGTGACAAGAAAGCTGGGCCTAAGCCCAAAACGCTGTTTTTGTGGAGGACAGACCCCAATTGGTTTGAGCAAGAAAAGATAGAACTATTGCTATTTACAGTGTTTTAAATTCTGCAGTATCTCAGGTTGTTTTATTTGTTTTTTTTATTCCACAACAATATATATATTTAAGTAACGACTAAAGGTCCTCTGAATTAGTTTTTAGAGTGCACCTTGGTGCAATCTTCTCCTTCATCTATTTAGGTACAACACGTCTTAACTATGACAGCACTCATGCCACCTGAGCTGGCTGTCAATATATCTAACACCATACGATGTAGGACAGGGTGTTAAGTTCATGTGTGGAAGCATTCAAGGCTGTGACTGGTAGTTTAACAAATTTCCTAAATTCCCATCTATTAATTTGAAACTAAGGTGCAAAACTCCTCCCCACCCAGCTGAGAGAATGAATACACAGCATGGCCACCGAGTCAGAGCCAGTTGTCTTACTGTAGTGTGTTGTTTGTATTAAAGGTGTGTCTATGAGCTACTAAACTTAAACAAGATAACACATTGTGAAAACCACACCACACTGTCTCAGGCCTGAAGAACTACAGTGGAAAAAAACAAAACAAAACAAAAAAACACATTGGCTATTCTGTCTTCTTATCATTATTCAAATATAATACTAGTGAAGGGGAAAGTTACATTTTCTCTGCACAGCATTATAATTATCCAAATGTAACAATATCCCCCTGTTGACATGATCTCATCATGTTAATCAAACACAGGTCAACACAAACTGTATGTATGCACAAATGTGTAAGCAGTTACTTCGTTGCAGTTGAGCAGCAAACTTTCTTCATTGCACAGGCGTTTAGAAATCCATAAACAGTTTTAATGTGTAAGTATAATATAATATAATAATAATATATATATATTTTTGGTATCGCTTTATATTAAGGTCCTTGTAATAACCATTAATTAACAAGTAATAAGGCCCTTATAAGTCCTTACAAGATGCTTATTAACATTATTGTCTGTTTGTAAGCTTATATAAGTGTTAATAATGGCATTACAAACACCCTTTATGTCTTTGCCATGCCTTTATTAATCTTATTTTGTTTGCTTATTGATATTAGAATATACTTTATTGCTCATCTATTATAAGTTAACTATAAGTTAACTATGCTTTTTGCAACTACCGGATCTAAAGCGAGAACAATGCCTTATTACTTCTTAAAATCTTCATTACTCCACTGATTACAATTCTATAGTAAACATTTTCTCTAATAAGACCGACGTGATGTAAATACATTCTATATGTAGCCTTCGGCAAATTCACCAACTATAATCCCTCCGTAAAAACCCAATCTCACAAGCTTTCCCAACTTCAAAACTGCAACTTCAACTGCATGCCACGGCTGGCCCCGATACCACCAAACAACACAAACCCTGCCCACATCCTCCAAGCATACACTTAATGTCAATCATAAAGTCTGCTTTAACAGCAATAATGGCTTCTGGCGATTTTACTCTATCTACATTATAATTCTGCTTTTCTGTTCTTAATATTAACTTATTGTTTATTCTTAACACTCCAAATACAAGCAAATGATGTGTGCAAATGTGACTTACATCAGTCACTAATCCACTGTTTATCTTCCTATCAGTTATATTTATAAAAAAATATTAGGCCTATAAATTAGTGTTGCACTACCATTAGTTATTCTACTAGGCTTTTTTAAATTAATGGGTAGAAACCCAAACTAAACATTACAACAACAGTACTAACACATTTAGCAGTTTTCAACAAATCAATGTTTAAGTCACCACATACAAAAACACCTGTTTTCATATAATTTAGAGATAATATTGTTAAAATGATGGAGGCAGGAGCCCGGTGCAGTGCAAATGCAACTATTTCTTTCTTTCAAACTTAATTTCAATTGTTACACAGTCCAGTGAATTATCAAGCTAATTTTTTTTTATATTGTTGAAGGTAACCTTTATTTTAGTTAAGTTATAGGACTTGAAACTGTCTGAACTGATCACAACAAATCAACAAATCAATTTAAAGGACAAAGAAATCTCTTTCCTTGGCCAATGTGACTGCTTCATATAAGTTGGCTACTGATGCTCACTCAGTGTTGTTGTGATGGCTGGCTTTGTATGTAATTGTTTATGATCACTGTGTTTAAACGTTGTAACTTGTCTCTTTTTAAGCTGCTTTCTTGGCCAGGTCACTCTTGGAAAAGAGATTTTTTAATCTCAATGAGGCTTTTACCTGGTGAAATAAAGGAAATATATATATATCCTTTATTTAACCAGGTGGGTATTGTTACAGTAGGTGGAGCTTGCACCTTTAAAGTCGTTTTTGATGCACCAATAAACACAGAGAAGTAGAAAAGCAAAAAAGCCAAACATGAAGTAGCCGGTGTGGATGTTATGACTTGTAGTCGATAAAAGCCTTTATCTATGCATTGTGTATCTGACACATTGACATGTCTGATTTGACAAATTGTGTCAAAATACTTTTATTTGAATTCTTCTCTATAAAAGCCAAAATATGTTTGTGAGGTTTTGTTTTCATGTACTTCACAGAGAAAAATAAAAGAACATTTGAAGAGTCAGAACTGTTCTTTGTTTTTTATTGTTTTAACAATAGTCTGTTGGCTTTGGTTTGGTCAGATCTATGAAATATTGAATCACTACATCTCGGCTTTTCTTTTACCTCGGGCATGAATAAACTTCAGGTTATGAACTTCTTTTTTGGACGACAAAAAAATGTGGAATATCAGTATCGGTTGGGGGAAAAATCCATACTGTGCATCCCTGTATAATACATGAGCTTTTTAAAAAAACTTGGCAAATATTAATGGTGACAAGCTATTTTCAAGCTTCAGATTCAGGGTGTCCTACTTCACATATCTCCATTATGACTGTACTTTTAACTGTTTTGTGAATAAACTGAACTGATAATAGTAATTCTCTTAATTATTCCCACCTTCTTGCTGCAGTTGCTGCTCCGTGTCAGAGTCAGGGCAGCTTCTTGATTGGTCTCGGCACTGATCTGACACCTTGGCCGGCTCTGTCCTTTCCCGCTGTCTGCCTATCTCTGCTCCCCCTCCTGTTACCCTCTGCCTGGCAGCCGGCGCTGGCGTTGCTTGAGCTTTGGACTCCTCTTCTCCCCTAAGGATCTTGGAGGCTGGAGGCGTTTGTGATGGAAGGGCCTCAGGGGCATCCTCCCTATGCCAGTGCAGAAAAGCAAGAGCTGAATGAATAATCAAGATGCGAACGCCACACGGCGTCCTGTGCGACAGGGAGAGTACCTATAAAGAATCTTCAAGTTCCACACAAACAAATACTTCACTTCTTAATGAGCTGCTAGTCTGTATTAGAAAGAGTGTTTAATTCAATCTGATGTTAATAAGCTGCTTCCAATTATCTGCCCTGAGGGCCTTTAATAGGGAGGATGGCATCCCTGAATGATGTTTACATGACACATTATGAACAGTGAAAAGTTCCCATTTTACTAAAGCGTGACAGTATTTGACCTCCAGTGCGTTTCGATACACATATAAAAAAGATCAAAGGCTTCAAAGTGAATGTTGTTGCTTTTGAAGAATTATGTTTCTCTCCATCTGCCCCCTCTTGCTGCTACCTCTCCCTCACTTCCTTACACTTGTCTTTTCATCTTCTCCTTTTTTCCGTATCCCACAATCCCCAGAGTTTGCTGCGGGCTAGAAAGCTGCAGCTGAAGCTCAGCCAATCTGGAACGCAGCTCCTCCTTCCTGGAGATCTGAGAGGGAAGAAGGCACAAGATTGGTTGTAACCCAAGCCACTAAATCCACAAGTTGTTTATATGCACAACCAACATACTGAGCCTGTCTTGATTTATTAAGCTGCAACTGGCAACATGCGCCGTACTCCTGTCTGATTGTGAGTTATGAAAGATGCATGAATGAATGAATCGGGTTTGTCAACTTGATATAAAGTGGCTGTTTTCTCCTTTAAAGGAGCACTCCGCCAGATTTGCACAGAGAAGTCCTGCAGTTAGAGTAGCTCATTAAATATATGATGTGTTTTGTGGCTCTGGTGCAGCTTTGTTTCAGGGAAACTTTGCCAATTTTCAGCCATCTTTGTGTCATTGCAGTGTGGGAAGTAGAAGCAGATGATCAGTGTTTGGCTTCCCTCCATGTTGTCAGCGCCCGAGGCTCTCCGCTCAGTTACTGGCAAAAGTCCGCCAGATTACTTTTTGTAATGGTGATTTCATCAGTGTTGACTCCGCTTTTTCATTTATTTATTTTGCAGAAATATCTGACCAATTAGTAGGCAGGGAGGTGAAACAAGACAGGACTGAGTTGCATTGTGGGAAATGAGGGAGCCAATGTTTGACCCTTAGTGGAGACTAAGAAGTTATATTCTATATTGTTGGGTAGTTTAGTTTGTAAAAAAATACATCATATTTCATAAAAGTCTTATATGTTTTCGATGTGAAACTTCAATTGGACGAATGCAGTTAGGTGAAAAGTAAAATATTAACCTCTAAAATGTAGTGGTATTAAGTAGCATAAACTGGAAATACTCATGCTACGTACAAATACAGCAAAATTGTCCTTAAGGACAGTACATCTCTGTAAAAGTACTTAGTTATTTTTCACCACTTTAAAATCCATGTATTTTCCCCCAAACATGTGAAATCTGTCTTTATGTTATTCTAAAATGAAGAAAATCTATTGTTAAAAAGTAATGTATAACACTTCAAAAAAGTTTCAATAAAATAATAATTTATACATATCTTTCTTTTTTTTCAAACATGTAGCTACAACCCCACTTCAATGGAAACAAAGTCTTAATGGACTTCAAATTTACACACTTCAAGTGCACAAATGCAGACACAATAATAATAATAATAAAAATAATTAAACAATTTAAAACGAGGTACGAAGACACTATTTTCCAGAGGTACATGGATGAGGGAGATGTTGGGTAGCACCAAGTGTTATGAGGATACTGTGTTTATTTATTTTGATCTTTTTTGACACTGGTTGTCATTTTGTGTTGTTGTTTCTTTTCCTTGTGTTGTTGTTTCTTCTCCTTTCGTATGTATGTGTGCGTGTGTTTGTATGTATGCATATGTGGGCACGTGTATGTATGTATGTATGTATAATTACGCTGTACTGGTAAATTATATTTATGTTTTTGTAATACAAGACATGTTTAGACAAGGATTTTAACTTGTCATATTTAAGGAGAGGGGGTGGGAGTTTATAAGTTTTACTTCTTCTCACTCCTTTTTGAATATGTATTCTACATGTCATGTTAAATAATTTGTCTGACTCTTTTATTATTATTATTATTATTTTGTTTTCATATTCGAAATAAACTTAAATCATTCATTCAATCAATCAATCAATCAATCAATTAATATGTTTAATATACCTTTCTAGGGGATACTTAGGGGAACTTCTACACAGAATTGGATCATGGGAACTACACCAGTAACCTTCACCACCAAATGATCCTCAGCTGTTCATGCCTGCAGCAACACTGTGTGCATTTATTTCCCTGTTTCCAATTAGGTGCTGTAAGGGCAGTGCAGTAAAGTAAAAACTCTGTTGTATGGCATGGCCATAACTTACAGAATTCACATACTGAGGCTCTCCAGAAGTTCCTGATCATTATTTTTGTCCTGATGCTCAACGTGAAAGCCTCTTATCTCCCAAACTCCTCGGGCAACAGCTGTCAAATTATTCATTCTAACCATTATCCTTAATTCATGTTAATCACGTAGTTTTTCTTCTTCTTCGCCATATCAACACTGCTATTCCTACTTTAAGATGCCTGACTTCATAACTGTGGAGCCTCACAGAGCACCATTAAAACATCTTTATTTAAACACGTGGCTGCTGTGTGTCAAATCTGATTTAGTGTAACACTTTCATGGTGTATGAATATGAAGCTAGTGAATGTTCTCTACCCTGTGTCAGCTGGCGGAGATGGATATTTGTTCTAATGTTTCTTATTCAGACTGATTGCTCTCATAACCTGTTGTTACACCTGAGGGAAATCTATTCAGGATTTGCAAAAGTCGCACAGATTACATACACATTGGGACAAAAAAAAAGGCAGATGAAGTGTTTCTGTACCTTGAATCTCTCCTCTGAGGTCAGACTGATTTTTATTTCCAGATTTCCAATCTGTCTCAACTTCTTCTGCAGCTTCCTCACCTCCCCCATCTGAAACTCTGGGCTTGTCTAAAGAGCCGCGGGCTAACTAACGTTATAAACTGCCTGGCAGACTCAAAGAAAGTATCAAAGAAGCAACATTTGCCTCTTAATGAAAAGTCCAGAGAGGTTTGAATGGATAAAAACAGAGCAGACGGTTCGGCGGTGTTGGAGAGACGTGTCGCCGGATGTTGACGATACATTAGACGTGTATAACTGTCCTTACAGCGACACCATGTGGCAGGGTACAGTACTGCAGAGAAAAACGGTTAACAATAAACATAATTATACCGTTCATTTACCGTTTCTACCGGTAAATGTACGCTATTGTGTACGGTTTTATATGATTAATATAGTTCATTCACGAAACAAAAGTCTAAATGAGTAAAAGTCGCTCTGTCAACTGACAACGATGCTGCCTTCAAGTGCTTCTCCCTCAAGTCGTAAATGAGAGTGAGAATCAACACAATAAAACAAAGCAATAATGGCTGTTTTTCGGTGCGATTAGGAAGCAAGGTGAACAGGAGAAAAAGTGTCATAGGGAAGCCGTTTATGCTTCAATAATTTACATTTTATTGCCACCCTCTGACTTGTGCATTAATAATTTAATATTTATAGTTATAGTTTATAACAGTAAGTCGTTTTGAGTCCGTATATTTTCTTTTGTCTGTATGTTTTGCTAATTTTTTTCCTAGTACAATGCTTAACACCATGTGTGAGATTTTCTTAACCATACACCAGTGATGGGTATATTATATTTATTTATTCATAAGAAACTAGTAGTTTATTGTGCACATTTAGAGGGACTATATTGCACTGTCTAATCCAAAATGGAACTAAATGTGCAGCAAATAAATGCACCATTTACTCGAGTGAAAAATAAGAAAAATCAACACATTTGAGAAGCTGGACGCATTTATTGTTTGGCTTTTTTTTTTTTTAATTGTTTTATAGTTATATCATACAGTGAATAAAATGCTATATACATGCACATACATAAAAGTAATAACAACAATAACATAAAATAAATTAATAAAATGTATCAATATATCAATAAACTGAGTAATAATTGCAGATCTAGTCATCAGTATCAAGGTATCACAAGCCAAAGGAATGGAAACTATTCTCTTACTGGCTCTGTCTCCGGGGCCCCTCCGTCTAATCCCTCAGATTTAAGGCTGGATTACCATTGGGGGAAACAACCCTGGGGCTCCAGAGCCTCAGGGACCCAAAGGCCAAAACTAAAATGGTCTGGGAGATCTGGGGCTCCCTGGCGGGGGTATCCAGCCCTGCATGGACCCCTGGGTTTATGTGTGAGGGGGATAAGGACTAACAGAATTAAGATTCATTTGAGAGTCTGAAGGAAGCCATTTTAAGGTGCAAATTAGTGATTTCAGGGCACATGAGTAAGCATCATATGAATCCAATGCATTTTAAAGTTAGTAGTTTACCTATTATTATAATTCTGTTTCTATTATTATGTATTAACTATTTTTTTGTTTCCTCTCTTTAAAATAAAATATTCTATTTTAAGAGCATTTTTTTATGTTTGTCAATGTGGAGCTAATTCTAGATACTTCGGAGGCTATTGTAATAGAACTGTATTGTATATTCTAAGCATATAATTTGTTTATATAATATTGGTTTTATGTAATAATGTAAACAAAATTTCCTCTAAAATGTAGTGGTCTTGAAGTAACGTGGCAAAAAAATTGTAAATACTCAAGTAAAGTATAAGTATGCTAAATTGTACTTTAGTACAGTACTTAAGTTAATATACGTAATTACGTTCCATGAATTGTAATTTTGGGGAACTAATTATATTTGTAAAATTCTCATGACCCTGACATTTACAGCACTCTTACTTCTGAGAGCACATGAACGCAGCATACTGGCTGCTGCGCGTACAACTTGAAGCTCAAATATAACACACTGAAGATATTTTTCACTTATTTTGTTCTTGCCCTTTCCCAACTAAATTATGGGAAGATATTTGTAACCTGATTTATTTTTCGATTTAACCTAATTTGTCCCTGTGCTTTGGTTTCACTGACTTTCCTTTTGCAAAAGAAAAAAAATACTATATCATCAAGAAAAACAATAATCATCAATCTTATGATACAGTTAGCCAAATTGCATATCCATAAATGTCGTTACGTTAATCAAAAACCTATCTTTCTTATCTTTAAAAATGAAAACAAAGAATATATTGAGTCTGTTTAGAAATCTACCAACATGAAAGCTATAAAAACTTGGAATTTATGTACACTTTACAATGTTTTTGTATGAGGGCTTGCCTGTGTCTGTATTGTTGAAACCCCCTGACGGCGTTTTATTGGTGTATTGTCTTGTATTGCACCATGTTGCTTCAATAAAGTTAAAAAAAAAAAAAAAAAAAAAAAAAGCTCAAATATAAAAAAGTAAAAGCAAAAAAATAAAATAGACAGATGTGGTCAAAATCCCTATTTATTTATAATTTAACTGATGTAGTAAAGATAAATAAAAAACAGCGGGCAGAGAACATGTTCAATTTTAAGGATTTATTTTAATTAACTGCCCCTCAGTTACAGGAAGTGACGTCAACACACACACTCCTTTTGTCTGACGACTTTATCCGGAGGAAGTGAAGCGAGGCAGCTGCTTCACCGGAGGGAAAAAAAACTAAAAAAAAAAAAAAAAAAAAAAAAAGCGAAGAGGCAAAAAAACTTCACTGGTTTGCAGGAATTTGGACAGATTTGGAAACTGTGTCCAAATTGTCCCGAGCTCCGGGAGTTCCGCGGAGGGAGACGGACTCGTCGCCGCCGGTAAACGCCACTATTCTCCATGCAGTCGGTAGTAATTTTTGGTAGATTTGCATGACTCTGCTGCCTCCTCTCCACCCGTCCACAGCCGGAAGTCTGTGAGGATGGTCTATTGGTTTTTTTCCTTCGCTACAGTTTTTTTTTATCCTTTGGTTTTTTTTTTTTGCTTTGCTTGTTATTTTTTTCCCAAGCAGCTGCAGGAGGGCACCACATACACACTGTGTTGTCTGCGAGCTAACTGTATGTTAATCAGCACGTCGGGCCTGATTAACTACAAGATGCAAGGAGCCGAAATGGAGTCCTTCTGTTGAGCTACGGCTTATTGTAAACAGTGCATTTATCTAAGAGTGGCTCTGCATCAAACTTAGGTTTAGGTTTGCTGTTATTGTAGTCTATTCAGCGTGATGTGGGTCTGTTGAGCCAACTTCTAGCTAAAAGGCTGAATATGCTGTAAATAGCCTACTACAAAATTGAGATCAGTTATTGTATGTTGGTGCTAAAAACACATTAAATCCACATATTACTGTTGAAGTCCACTAAAGTTCAACATTACATTATTTAATCGATGTAAGTAGGAACATGTAGGCTTACGAATTTGCCAATCCAAAGGCTATCTTAATCTCAGAGATCAGCATGTTATTTTTGTTTTTCAAACCACATGGATGGCTCTCTTCCCACCGCGCCTCCTCTTAATTAATCAGTTATTACACCTTTATAATCCCTCAGGTCGTTCAGTCTACACTTTTATGTTTACTTGTTTATTTGTTTTGATTGGAGGTTTGCCAGTAGGATCCTGCAGGAGTGCATGACCACCCAGGCAAAGTGAGCAACTGCCCCAAGAGCCCCGCACCTCCAGGGGCCCACAACAACACAACCCCAGCTTCACTGTGTGGCAATTAGTTTCTGGTAAGATATTTTGGCATTTTATAGAAGAAAAACAGTGAGCCAGCATGCACAATATCAGGAGCATGAAAATGAATCAGCTAAATGGAATTCAGCCATTATCATTTTACTGTAATTCTGTCTGGGAATATTAACTGTCAGTTTAATCAGCATCATGACACGTTATAGGCCTGACAGGTATACTTTTCTGAATATTTCTGCATTAATAACAAATGACTAAACCTATGTTATATATTGTGTTGACTTGTGTACTTACATTATCCCAAATGTTCCAACAATTTTCAAACCCAGTTAAATCTGTAATTTTAATTAAGCAAATGGTGCGTTTAATTTAGTAGCCATTAACACTTTGCACATGCATCAGTGGTGCTGTTGTCTGCCAGAACCTGCTATTAATGGACTTTTTAATCCAGTTTCAAGCCCCATTTTTATGATGTACTTTTTTTTAGATTGTGGTTGTTTCTCCCTATATATTTTGACCGGGTGAAGGATTTTAGTCATCGGATGTCTGGATCTTAAGTTATCAGAGAAAAAAGCCAAGCTGAAGCTTAGCTGGCAGCTCCTGCAGGATGTAATTTTTCACCTAAATAGCTTCAGATTCAGAACATTGATTTTTAAAGGTAAACTGCTTTATCCAATGTTTTAACCGGTTATAATCAGCTCCTCTGTGTGTTTCCGAGAGGAGGAGACCTCTGTGGATGATTCCCAGTAAAATCCTCCTGAAAGATGAACACTAAAGAAATCATAACCAAGGCCATGTCAATCAAGTTGGGAATGATATAACAGGTTACACTTCTTTGTAAATGTTGTGGTTAAGGGTGTGGGATGTTTTTAGCACTTTAGTTTACATAAGGGTAATATAAATAAAGTTGGATCGTGCCTTGCGCTGTTGGTTATGTTTTTGCATTATGTTTAAGACCTACTTATGACTGAAAAGTAATTAGTTGTAATACTTCATACTTCATACTGTAATTAACTGTTGCTGCTTGTGTGTCATTGCAGAAATAATGGAAGACGCACATTTTAATTCATCGTATTTCTGGTCTCCCATCCCCACTGTACCAGGACAGGTGAGTCTAGGCAAAATAATATGTCGTTTCTTCAGGATTTACATGAAGAAGAAGCCTCTTCTGAGAGTCTAGTCTGCTTAGTAAAAATGTCCTCTCTCCTGACAGATTGAAAGTGCCATGTACCTGAACAAGGTGAAAGAGCAACAGGAAAAGAATGCTTCCTTCTCTTCTTCGTCCCACTACCAAACAGCTCTTCTCACCATCCCAACTCCTGGGGCAAAGACAGATGGAGGTGGGCAGGCTGGTAGTGGGGCACACCTCCACCCTGCTCACAGCACCCAGAACATGCTGTCCGTCCCCTCCACAGGCATCATGACAGCAGGTGAGTCTATCTCGGCGTGCAGAAGCCTCTGGATCTCTCTCAGCTTGACACTAATACATCCACAATACAGGACATGATGATCAAAGTACAACCTAAAACATTGAAGGTTTAGGACGGATTAAGTTTTAAATCTTGAACCATAAAAAAACAGCGATGCATTAAATTATTTCGTTCATGAGAACAAATTAAAATTCTAGTTACCTCTAAGCAGCTCTCTGGGCTAAGAGCACACATTGCCAGTTGAGCAACTGTGGGTAAAATGAACACCTGTGAGTCTTCATTTGCACAACAACCTTAGGGCTTTCTTTCAAATAATGTAACAGTATTGCTTTGCTGTCACACTCTTTTGTCTCAACACTTCCAGCTTTACATTTTTAAAACAGAATACCAGGGAATTCTAGAGAAACACTGAACCTCAAGGACAGACTGTAATCATGGGGAGAGCACCTTCCACAAGGATACACTTTGTTTTCTTGGATCTTTGGATCTATTCTAATGTGTGATTTATGTGTGGTTTATTCATTTATTTTGTCTCCTTCGTCACTTTCTATGAAGCGGGTCTGGTCATCACAACTCCTCAGGGAACTCTAGTGTCTCCCACCTCCTCTCAGTCGTTTGTCTCTGGTCATCCAGCAGCAACCATGATTGTTTCAGCACTCCATTCAGCAGGTAAAACACACACAATGACACACAAATCATGTGATGTATGTAGCACATGGACCTAAAATATAATGCTTGAATAAGATTGCTTTAGTCGATTAGAAATTTGACTTTTTGCTCAAAAACCTATGAGCTCTATTTGTCAACAAAATCATAAGTCTAAGTCAACTCAGGATTTCTTCCTCTGTCTTCTCTTATTAAATTGAAGTAAGTCAATTTAAACATCAACGTTTCTTTAAGGCATGTGACACCTGTAGTTTGTTTGGCCCCGGTCTGATTCAGTTCATGAGTTTGTTCCCCATGGTTTGGTTTCTTTTTACACAGAAAAAAACCCAAATAAACCAAAATGCATCACTACATACAGGTAAATCTCAATAAATTAGAATATCATAGAAAAGTTCATTTATGTCAGTAATAAAATTCAAAAAGTGGAAATAACACATTATATAGATCCAGTACACACAGAATGAAACATTTCACATCTTAATTTATTAAATTTCTTCTAATTATATTGATTAAAGCTTACATTAAATGAAGACCTAAAATTCAGTGTCTCAAAACATTTAATATTGCAAAATACCAATTTTAAAAAGTATGTTTAATATGGAAATGTTGGCCTCTGAAAAGTATGTCCATCTCTATGACTCAATACTTGGTTGGGGCTATTGAACTTGAATTACTGGAAATTGACTTTTCGATCATATTCTAAAGTATTGAGATGCACCTGTACATCATAAAAAATGTTCACTCTGTTTATTGATCAGATGTGTCAGGGGTGGGATTAAAAAATGAAATACAGGAAAAAGCTCTGGATGAGTGCATATTTCTGTGAGAGAACCATTGCTCTCCAGCCAGCATTTATTACTACTGCATGAGCTGCAAGAGTATGCAAAGTACGCCTGGCTACAGGAACTGTTTAACTCAAACTTGCGGCAGAGTAGAAAGATAGATAGATAGATAGATAGATAGATAGATAGATGTACTTTATTTATCCCAAGCTGGGAAATTACAGTGTAGCAACAGCATTACACACAGAGACAATAACAACACAATTAAATAATTAAATAAAAAGAACAACCTAGGCATACTTCAAGCAATAAAATATAAAAATACAATAAAATGTAATGTAAAAATACAAATAAAGTGTCTAAAGAAGGAGTATGTATTAAGGAGTAGAATTCCAGTGCAGAATAAATATGAATATGCAGTATAAAAATGTTGGTGCTATGAAACAAATAAGGTGCAATGAACAGTGTGCATAAAAAACACATAAAGTGCATAACGACGGTATGTAATGAACAGAGTACAGCTGGTAGTTGGGTCGAATTGACATCAGTTTATGTTCTCAACAAGCAAACCAAACTGAAGCATACTATAGTTTGTTTATAACCAGACTGAGGCCAGCTTGACGAGGTGTTCCCTGTCAGGTTACAAATTCGCTTTTCAGTTAATTTAGTTCGGTTGTTTGTGTCTGCACACAACTGCAACTGCTATGTTCCCACCTGCCCAAACGAAACACGCCAAGTGCTAAACTAAACACTCGAGGGCTCGATTCAAATGAGCTAACCAAGGCAGGTGTGGGAAAAAAAAAAATGCCCTCATATGCATGTGACGCCTCGACTACTTTTAAGAATGTAAACTGTCAACACTATATTATAGCATCACTAATGGCCATATCCTGACTGAAAGTAGCATTTTCACAAATGTCAGTGTTTACTGTGTTTTGTAGGAATACATATTTGCTTATGTGGGACTAACCTTTTCAATCAGCGGAATGAAAAATAAATTGCATCTTAAGTCGACATCACATTCTTCTTTTAGTGATTTGGAACATTATCCGACGTGTTTGTGTCTGTGAGTGTCCTCACTTTGCTTTGAGAAAGAAAATAAATGTAGATTTTGTTCGGTTTGATCTTAATGATATCTCTGAGTTATGAACCCAATTGAGCACTTCTCTTTAAAGCACAGATTGCTCTCAGGAGTTAGAAAGCAATAAAACCAGAAAATGAGCAGCTAATGATTTAATTTCTCTTAAGGCGTTGTCAGAATCGTATGGTTCTTCGCCTTGAAGTGAAAGAGAATAAATAAAAATGAAAGAAAAAACATCTTCCCCATGCAGGAGATGCTGTCACAGATTTCTTATAAAATATTGGGACATGTCTGCTTTTTTATTTATCCAAAATTGTTCATACTTAACTGTTAAGTAAGAAAAAGCCACATTTTTCAACATGATGTCCTCAATCATTCAAGTCAGTTCCTGTAGCATATTTTTATTTTTGGTTTGATGACAGCTTACTGCCAGATGTAGAAAACTGTTAATTTACAGACAAGCTTCTCTTAACCTGCTGCTGTTGATGATGGTGTAGTAGACAAAAAAGAAGGGGACGGGCCGCCCCATGTGGTCGTGATGCCAACACCCTCCAAACGAGGCAGAAAGAAAAAGGCGACAACGCTGGCCAGGGTGGGACCTGTGGGCGGACCAACAAATGAAACTCTGATACTGGCTCATCTGACAGCTGGCGGCCAGGTAAGAAAGTACAGATGTAGAAAGGGAAATCTAATAATAAAACGGATCATAAAAGGTTGACCAAATAGCTTTGACTTTTGTCTTTGACAGCTGGCATCTGTGCATCATCCTGGAGACCCATATGAACTGTCAAACGAAGAGGAAGACCACGGCCCCAAAGACAGCACTAAGACATACAGGTACGCTGCCAAACAACACAACAGCACCTGCCGTGTCTCCCCATTTCTCCTCGCTGTAGCTGTGGAATGCAAACACACCTGTTCCTCTGTGTCCTCTCAAAATCAAGATAGAGATGTTGAGCTTTCATAGATAAACTACGCGCTGCTGATCTGCCACACACACACACATACACCTCTTCTAAACACACTTCACTGCATGTTGTGGCAGAACATGCCTGCTTTATAGTGGACGGTTGATTCCTTCTCTTAATGTATTTGAGATACAAATACATCAGTGCTTCATAGACTCTCTCTGCGGTCTGGACATGAATGGCAACCTTTCCTCTTTGTCTTTATATAGCATGCTCTTTGAGTTGTAAACTCTCAAACACGCTTGTGTCCTGCTCTTTCACTTTTTATAGTATCTGCGTACCTTTCCCTGTCAGTTTTCACTGATTTCTCCCTTGGCATCTTTCCCTGTGTTTACCCCTCCCCCTTCTATCTGTCATTAATTTATCTTATATTATTCATTTTCCTTTTTATTGTGAGTTTCATTTTCTGTCATCTTGTTTTTTTTTCTGTGGGTCAATGCTTCATTCCTCTGTCTCCACCTTTTTATGTCCTTTTTTCCCCCCTTTCTCCATCATCTTCTTCTGTCCCTCTCCTTCCTTCTTGTTCTTCCATCCTGCCCTCCCATTTCTGTGTCTCTCCGCCTGTAGGTGCCGGATGTGTGCGGCGACCTTCCTCAGTAAGTCTGACATGCAGATCCACTCCAAGTCGCACACAGAGGCCAAACCTCACAAGTGTCCTCACTGCGCCAAGTCATTCGCCAACTCCAGCTACCTGGCCCAGCACATCCGCATCCACAGCGGGGCCAAGCCTTACACCTGCTCCTACTGCCAGAAATCTTTCAGGCAGCTCAGTCATTTACAGCAGCACACACGGTACTGCAGACCCCTCCTCCCCTGTTACTGAGCACGTACCATATTCCCCTGTCCTCTTAACTTGTCCTGCCAAGTCCCCTTTTCAAAGCCCAGACTCCGATCGTCTTCCTCCTCCTGGGGAAGACGTTGGAGTGGTGTGCAGAAGCATATTTCTCTGCCATGTAAAAGTTGGCTCTTATGCTACCAGTTCCATCCAGAAGTGACCTTTTCAGGAAATTAGAATTCAAATAACGACTTAAGAATATTTTCCATAAGTTATACAGTAAATCAGAATGGCCATTTGCAATGCATGGATCTCTGTTATATTAATAGATATAATGATTTTTTTTATGAAGCATTTTTACCTCTTTTTTTTTTCATTTTTGTGTGCACACGCTTGCTTCTCTCTGTATTTGTTTGCTTTGCATTTTCATTGTGTTTTCCCACTTTACATGTTTCTTTTGTCTGCATGTTCTGTCATTTCTCCTGCCAGTGCTTCAACAGAAACACACACATTTAGAAAAAACATCTTGAAATTAAAGCAGACCTTGCGTCCATTGTGCTTCCCCATACAACCCATTGTGTTATTGTTTGGTATACTTCCTTATCAGCGCTTTTTCTTACATTCTCCATTGAATGGCAATGTGCGACAGATAGAAAAACCATTATTCTGCTCTGCTTTCCTGCCCTCTGCTTAATTTGTAGTCATGTGTTGCTGTTCTTTTTGGCTGTCATCAAATAAACTTACAGTCATTTCTGGAGGAAATTTGATCTAAATGGATGCATTTTTTCGAAACCTTCAAATTACAATGATTACATATAATATTATATGTTCTTCTGTTTAAATCCAAATCATACAGGGCACAAGGATATATGTAAAAGGACAGAGAAAACTATTCACTCTTTTGCTTGCATTTGGATGTGTGATGTTGTGATAACATGTGAATTTAAAGGAATAAATGAATAATAAGGCCGCGTTCAGACCAGATCAGGCAGTGCAGCAAAAACACAAGTAATCCTGTTCATCTGAGAAAAAACGAAACTGTGTGCTTCCTGCAACGAGCTCCAGCACAACTCTGTCTTTTCTTGTCTAGCTGCTGTGAAATGAACTTGGCTGCCTTCAAGTGCCTTTGGAAATGTCTGGATTATAAAAACGCTGTCGCTAACTGTACACAAAATGACCGCTGCTGATCATAAATTAACCAGCATCGCTAACTGTGCACAGTGTCCGATGCTTGTTGTAAACTTGTTGCTAAGTGAACACATTGCTACTGCAGCACATACATGCTGTACTGCTACAGAGCTAACTGTTTAGCCTATTAGCACTGTGCTACTGGGCATGTCGTTCCGCGGTGCCGGATCGGCTATGAAAGGGCAGAATATCACGCCTTCACAGGATCACTATCAATGCCCTAAGGCGAAGAGCCGCCACAGATCTTTCAAGCAATATAGCGGGACATTTGCGGGACCGCACTATGAAAGGGGCTTATGTTTCTTGTCGCTTGTGACTACTCGCTACTTTGCCAGCTTTTAAAAAGGGTGCGTGTTGTTGTGGCGTCGAGTACTACGTCACATCCCGCTTACCATTCTCTCCAATCAGAAAACAGGCTTTTTCAGGGGAGAAAAATGGCCCTGCTCTTTGACAGGGCCAAAAAAGGCCAGTCAAACAGCCGCTCGGGAAGGCTCACATTCAAATTAGGGGCGTTTCGCCAAGTGAGACCCGCCTCATTCTGGGTATTCGACTATAGCGGCTATTAGGGGTGACACTCGCCAAAACTGCACAACCCTGTAGCTGATCACTGCACCGCCGGATCTGTTGTGAACGTGGCCAAAGTGAAAGTGTTTTTGTTAACAGTTGCCAAATCTTTAATTTTTCCAGTCTTTTGACTTGTCTGGAGTTGCCTTCCTGGCAGGTTTTGATAAATTTAGGGAATCACTTTGCAATACAGTATTATGTGTTTGTTTCTTTCCTCAGTCTACTTTTACAATCCTGTTTCTTTCTCTCTCCCCCTTCTGTCTGCCTTCATCAGGAACCACACAGAGTCAAAGCCTCATAAGTGTCCCCATTGTACCAAGTCATTTGCCAACTCCAGCTACCTGGCCCAACATGTCCGTATCCACACGGGAGTGAAACCCTACACCTGCGCCTTCTGCCAAAAGTGCTTCAGACAGCTCAGTCATCTTCAGCAGCACAACAGGTAAATGAGTCACTGGTCTTGGGTTTCTCAAGTGCCTCTGTGTCTTTCTGCGGTCAGGTTAGATCACCATGAAAGTGATAGGAGTCTGTGTATGTATACAGTATGTCTGTATGTGTTTGTCCATGTTTTTTTATTCAGGATTCACACCGGAGATCGGCCGTACAAGTGCATCCACCCAGGCTGTGAGAAATCCTTTACGCAACTCTCAAATTTACAGGTATGAAAGAGTTTTTCTCTGGTACAGAGAGTGCATGTAATATGTTGGTTATTACCTGTTAAACTTTTGGGGTTTTTCAATAACCATGTCTTCTCAGTCCCACCGACGTCAACACAACAAGGACAAGCCCTACAAGTGCACCAACTGCAATAAAGGATACGTAGATTCAGCGAGCCTCGAGGTGCACATGTCCACACACACAGTCAAGCACGCAAGGATCTACTCATGTGGTCTCTGCAATCGCACTTATACCTCAGTAAGACAAATGTCCATTTCTGAAGAGCATTTCTACATGAAACACTATGATTCGCCGCACTGGCAACAGACGCCTGGCAGCTATTTTACACAGTGTAGTCATGTGTCCACTGTCTCCCCTCTACCTATCCTCCCCTCATCTCAGGAGACGTATCTGGTGAAACACATGGAGAAACACAACCCAGATCAGCTGACTTCACCAGCAGCACAGGCGGCACAACAGAACCAGAACCAAAGCCAGGCTCAGGCTGGAGCTCAGAGCCGGGTAGAGAGCGCAGATGGAGGATCGGGCCGAGGCGGGAGCGGAGGAGCGAGCAACCAGCAGGGACAGAGCAATTACGCCCAGACAGAAACCATCGCCTGTCCCTTTGACCTGCACCAGTTTAAGACAGTGTCTGCCAGTGACATCCAGTACAAACCTGTCACTGTGGGTGACATTGCTTCTCACAAGGACCTCTGTCTCACTGTGTCGGCATCCTCCATTCAAGTGGAGCACCTCAACTCTTAGAGGTGATCACAGGAGGCAGGTTGGGGTGGGGGAAGTAAAATAAATTCAAGAAATTGAGGACAGAGAGTCAAAGGATAAAAGCAATACTATGGTGATACCAGAACTTTGGAACACTTGACTGTGCCTGAACGATGGTTTGTGACGGGCGGGACAAACGATATGGTGACACAGTATACTGGAGACTATAATTTTGTTTTATTTTTTTAGTTTGTCTTTTTTCTTTCTGCCTTGTTTGATTTGTTTTCCTTTTGCTTAGCTGTCCTGTCTGGGTAGGAAGTGCATGTAAAGGCTGCAATAAAGTGTGTTTCAGTCCATCACACTGATGGTTTTATGATAGGAAGAGAGTCAAAGTGTTTCTCTTCATTGATGTTTTATCACCTCCTGCTCTTCCCTACAAATACAATCTTGGCCATAGCAATTTATGGTCTCCTTGTTGATAAAATTGGTAGTTGACTGTGAAGGTAAATTTTTATACTTTCATACAGAGACTTTCAGTTTTTACATCAGTGTTATTACCTCTACAATGCTGTAAAATACATGCCCGTAATTCTTTTAACCTTAAAAGGGACGTAGAGGTCATTTCCTTTTCGGGAAAGAGAAAATATCAATCAAGTATATATAGATATACAATATATATACTACCAGTTTATAAAGGATGATTGTGTGTTTAAAGGATGTGGTAATCCATATAACCTATTTAGACCCATTCGCAGGCCTTCACATGACAAGTGATGGTTCACGTTTCATGTAATCCTATTGTACTGCTTTGTGTGTATGCCCTTAAAGTAATGTTATCCAAATGTGTTCTTGCTATTATACTTCCACGATAATAATGTTTATGATACTTCTTTATAGACATACTGACACATCTGAAATTTGTCTCTTTTTTTCCGGCATATGATACAATAAATCCTCTGAAATGTTTCTCATTGGTGTTTTTTTCCTTATGTCTAATGCCAAATTAATAATTTCCTTATGTACAATAGTGGCTTCATGATAGGACATTGATGTAGGGCTGTTTCAATTTGTCAGAAAATAATGGAAATGCCCATAACAATTTCCCAAAGCTGAAGTTGACCTTTTAAATTTCAGGCTAAAAGCCAAAGATTCAATATCAGATATTCACAAGGTGTGTTTTTTTTTTGTTTGCCATTTTGGCTTAGGAAAATAAAATTTAAAAAAGCAGTTGAACAATAGGTTGTTTCAGCCCTACATTCCTTACATGTAAATATATTTTTTGTCAAGAAACAATGTATTACCAGGATATTGCACACATATATTTAACACCTGAGATGCTCCCGGACCCGTGGATGGTTATTTTTAATTATGTGCTAATACTCGAGACAAAAGTAAAAAAATAAAAAAAGTGTATTTGGCAAATGTTGAGACTTGCAATTTCACCACATTTTAGATGATTGATTTTCGTTTTTTATTTATGTATAGACTAGAAATCATATTTTCTATATATTTTTCAGTATTTGGTAATATCGTCAAGAATATCGTTATCACAAAAATACCCTGAAATATTGTGATATTGTTTTGGGGCCAGCCCTACTACTGTGCATCCAGGTATATGTTTTGTTTTTAGCATGTCTGCTCTGCAGGAATGTGAAAATTTGTGAGGTGTTTACAAAAATGGACTGTACCATTAAGGAGGAGGGATACTTACTGTCAGTTTTAACAACATTACCTTGCTACATGTGTATTAACGTGCTCAGAGTGAATCTATTTACCCATCATAAAGTCACCTCTAAATAATATAATCCAGAAGATTGTATACTCGGGCAGTTAGCAAACGCTGAAAAGTGGTCTCGTCCACCATTCTCTGCGGTCTGCAGTGGATATGGCGTCACTGAAAAGTGTAGGAGTCGAGAAACTTCACCCATGTAAATAACGTCAAGAAGAAAGCAGTGTGACAAGCTGTAGATAGCAATACGCAGTACAGCTGTATATATTAACCAGCTTGCTTTATAACTATGCCCCGGAAAAAGCCATTTAGCAACAAACAGAAGAAGAAACAGCTACAAGTCAAACGGGAGAGAAAGAGAGGTAACTACATTTGCCGTTAGCGTTACCATGCTAACGTTAGCAGTTAGCTAACGGTTCTTGCTCCACGGCTAAATGTAGCAGTTAGCAGTTAGTTAAACGTCTAAAGTCCAGGAGATTTGGTTCAAATTTGTCAACTTCCTCTGCATTCATTTCTGTCTGTGTTTAGCATCTTTCAGTCTGTCCTTACATCACATGCATGGCTCCTTTTTCTCTACACAAACTTGGCTATCAGTCAGATTTTTCATTTTATTTTAAATAACTAAGTATAAAGCTGCCATGAACCCAAAATTCAAACAAAAGACACAGGTTTCTATGGAAATGTACCTTTTTTTTAACCCTTTATACACACAAAAACAGCAGAAAAAATAATAAAACTACAAAACAGTCAATTTGCATGTAAATTGAAAATAGTAATAGTTATCATTGTAGAAAGAAAATTCACATTTTAAAAATGTTCTAGAAACATATATGGCACACTGAAAGCTCCTATGATTGCACCTTCAACTGGCATTCTCAGCTTGTTTACATATCATATAGAAATAAAGTTATTACTGTAAATAAAACGTGTATTTCCAATAAATAGATACTCCAGAGGGTTAAGCAGCAAACCGTCTGTGTCTGTGTTGGGTTAGTAAGGTTTTTATTTAAAACAGCAGACCACTTATTAAGCCTGTAAAATAAACCTCCACGTTTCTTTTACTTAGCTGTTCTAACGAGCAGTGTGACATAACTTGCCTTCAGACTAAATGGCTGTAAATAGTACAACATTCACTGGCTTGCAAGTTTGTTACAAATAGGTCAAATAATGGCTTAAAGCTGATCATTTTGATTCATAGTCCTTAATAATACAAGTTTCAAATTAGCAAAGGCCATGAGGTAGTGTATTTTCACTTGCTGATCAGTTTCAAAACAGCATTTATGAGTGAACAGATGTTGGCTCAAAGATTTCAGTTTAATTCGTAAAACATGTTTTGTGCTACTGGAAATCTGAAGTTAAAGAACTGTTAATTTGAAGGAATAATATGTCACACATAGCCTGGCTATGTCACACACATACCTTAAAATGTATTTAGGCCTTCATGGGTTCAACCATGCCATGACTTATAAGAAAGTAATTCAAACCCAAGGCAGTCTGTTAAGTGTTAAAGGGACAGTTCATCCAAAAATCACAAATTTGTTTTTGTGTTGTTTGTTTTTCCTCTTCCTCGTAGTGCTATTTATCATCTAGATTATTTTGGCTTGACTTACTGTGTGTTGGAGATGCCGACCATAGGGATGTCTTCTCTCTAATATAATATAACTATATGTCACTTTGCTTGTGGTACTCAAAGCGTCAAAAGAACATTTGAAAAACTCAACAGCGTTGTCTCTTTCCAGAAATTTAGAGGCCCAGGTTACTCAAGGTAATCCTCAGACGTTGTGAAGAAAATAATTAGGGCCCGAGCAGGCAACGACCTGCGAGGTCCCTATTGTATTTCGAATGATTATTTATTTGTACATGAAACTGCTCACAGCAATGTCTGTGGATTATCTTAAATAACAAGGGCATGATATCTGGAACATTGTAATTTGACATTGCTGCTTGGTTTTTCAAATGTATGTTTTTGTGCTTTGATCACCACCAAGTCAAGTACTATTTTGAATAAACTTCCTTTGTTTACTCTCAAACATCCAATGTCAATCAAGCGATGTCTTCTCATACATTTCTCACATTTCGTCCTGGTTTGGGACTTACCTTCGGCGCACCTGATTTAAAGCATATCTGTGACAGCCAATATGAGTGAAAAAAGTAGATATATGATGTAGGATGTGTGTCTATGTTTGACTGTGATCCCTGACCTTGACTCCCAGGTGACACGGGATCAGGGCCGAGCAGCCGCAATGCCAGCGTGGAGCGAGGAGATCGACAGTCGGACACCTCAGACAGTGAGACCACAGATGTTAGGAGAATAAATCAACAGCCCTTCGGCAGAGAAGGTAGATACGATCCCAATAGGTGAGTTGTCAGTATCATCACTAATACTTCTTTTAAATCATTTTCATTACAAGAATGGTATTGTGAAAGATGTAAGATTTTTCTGTGACAGATGCATGTTGTGCATTATGTGTCTGTTCTTTGACAGTCCATGGTGCCTCAAATGCATTGGTTGGGGCAGCAGGAGGATGCTTGAATGGATAGTAAAGTGGCTACTCTAAGGAAAAAGAGGCCTGTTCTTTAGACTGTTTTTTAGCAATTCTAAATTGTTGGAAAGCTTGTTCTTAATTGCTCTAAATTTGCTGTAGAAAATACTATACTGTTTATTGTCAATGTTCTGATCTAACTTTGACTGACATGTATGATGATGTATATGATACATTTGTTTCTTCAGTGTGTGTTGTCAGATCTAGAGCAGGTGAATGCATGTTCTGAAAATGATTTAAAATATAATTTTTTTAGCTATAGCAACCCAAGGCTAGGCTTTCCCTATTGATGGCACCCTACTGTCTTCAGGTTCCGACTGCACTTTGAGAAAGAGAGTAAAGAGGACGTCGAAAAGAGGAAGAAGTTGGCCAGGGAGAAAGTACTGCAGCCAGTCTCGGATAAAGAACATGAGACCAGCATAGAAGACCTCTACCCCTCAGAGAAAGGTCTGGCTGTGTTTCTTTTAATGCTTTCCACATGACGGACTCAAAATAAGACAAACAGATGAGCAGAGTAGGTTAATGGAGTGGGTCACTGCTTGACACACTGAAATTTAATTATTCACTGCCAGGTCTTGGTTTCCCACGACGGCCGTCCTGGAGTTATGAGATGACACGAGAGAACCTGCTGAGGAAAGAGGAGAAGTCGTACAGAGAATACCTGGATGACCTGCACTCCAGAAACCCAGCTGGCTCTCTCAGCCACTTTGAGCACAATCTGGAGGTAAGTTACTTAATTTGCACACGCTTGAGGGTTTTTAAACCATAAAAGTGCTTAACCTAAGCCTGTTCTTGACTTATTTCCCTCAATCATTTTTGCTGGTTGTGTGTACATGCATGTATCTTTTGTAAAAGCGCACCAGAGACCATTTTATTAATAGTTTCGTTTTATATATTTAGGATTTAACTAGAATATTGTTTTCATGTAACAATTCTAATGTCTGCATATTCTTAAAAAATAATTTGCTCTTTGAAGTCGTATTGCATTGTTATGCTATTATTTTTATTTTTTTATGGTCAGTAAAATCATTTATTGAACTCATTTCTGGGACAATATATTGTCTCACAAAAATAGTTATCATGACAGGGCTGACTGGATCAGAAACTAATTTTCTCTTCTTTACTTTTTGAATGATACAGCTTAAGTTTTTGTTTTCCAAGTTCCGACATTGTGTCAGCAAGCTAAACTCAGACAAAAGTGAAATTTTTACCAGACTTGTTGTCATTTTGCACATTGCCAAAAACACAACAGGTGCTAATGTATATTAAATGCCCTAGTTCATATAATTTGTCTGCCTATGTCCTAGAAGAAATCTTCATTTTATTCTATGAACTAAATCACCCAGTAATAAAGGTCAGACCTTAACAAATTTCTGGTGATCTTAGATTAGTTGCATTATTAATGTTCTCGAATGTACACTCTTGCTTTTGACCCTCTTTGCCCTCAGTATTAATTGTTTTCTTCAGTGGAGAGCAGTAGGTTTATCATGCAGCCAAAGAACCCTTTTTATTATATGAGATCCAGGTTTTAAAAGCTCAGACTGCCAGCACCTTTTCTGTGCAAAATGAGTATTTATAAATCCTGTTAAACCCTTTGACAACAGAAACCAGGATGAAGTAATCCTTCTTTTATGAGTTGCCTGTAAACTGATGATTACCCTGCAGACTTGCCTTGCCACTATCCTCTTAACACAACTGTTCAGGCTGTTTTGCAGCATATAACTCCAGGACCCACCATGAACTGAATATTTAATTGTGGCAACTTTGGATCATGTGGGAATCTGTAAGAATTTTAGTACAAGCCTGTGTATTGTCTGGTATTTTCCACTGGGGACTAAGTACCATTGCATGCTGTAATATTGCTCAGTTTTGCTCAGGCTGCGAAAATGGTAACACTATTTTTCAAAATCAGAAACCCTGCAGATCATTTAATTTCAAAGCGTGGGCTGAGCTCAGGAGGCACATCAGAGCAGAAGCAGCTTGAGCAGCTGGTGGTGTAATAAGTGACTCTCAGTAATCTAGAGATGATGGCTTTTTAAGTGGAGCTGAGGATCAAAATGATGCCTGTTTGACTGAATATTATTATTAAAGTATTAAAATGGAGCATTACATTAAATAGAATAATAAAAAATCTTATTAATGTAGATGAAAAAAATCCTAATCTTTTACTATTCTTTCCTGATGAGCTGTAATGCCGGATAAGAACAAAAATTGTGAATTCACACACGCACTTGTTTTTTCTTTTTCTTTAGACATGGAGGCAGTTATGGAGAGTGTTGGAGATGTCAGACGTCATCCTGCTCATCGTGGACATCAGGCACCCGGTAGGTGATCTTGTAAACGAAAGCCTGCAGGACGGATCAGACCACTAGATGGAGACACAGTCAACATCCATCTCAATATTTTTTATATTTATCTGACACACATTTTCACAATTTGGTCATCTAAAGTAAGTGTTTACATTATAAGAGACTTTATTTTTTATACTGGCAGGACACATGTATAATGCTGTTAAAGGAAAGTGTCAATGCAAATTAAAAGTGATAACAAGATGGAGAAGAAGATGGTTATTACTGAACACAGAAGCAGATTTGGAGGCAAAGTCAATGAAGACATTGAGAAAATTATCAAATCTGGTACATGTACTTAAACACAAACTTGATTATTACTAAGTCCATGCTTTTAGAAGAAGTAGTATTTATTTATTGATTTATTCTAACCAGTTTATTAATTTGATTTCAGTACACAGTATCAGTAATATGATAATCAAGATATTCCTCTTTGCAAAAAAAAAAAATCACTACAGTAATATAAATGCAGTGATCATCAAGGGATGATAAGATAGACAAGATTAAAAAGTTGTTAGCACAAAGTCACATTTTTAGCTTATTTGAAGATAAATACATTTAAACATGGTTAAACATATTATATGGAAAAGGCTGTTCAGGTGAGCAGTCTCCCATATTTCACATCAACCATTTGTCAAGTGTCACATTAACTGTTATTTATATATGTATATTTTTGTAGTATTGTTGATAAAAGTAGGACAAGAACAGTTTCTGCCTTAAAGGTTGGTCTGTGTAATTTACGACTCATGATTTAATTCCAAGTTAAAATTAAACACGTTTTTCTCCAGCCCCTGACATACTTCTAACTTTTATGCCAGATATAATTAATCTGATGTGAATTCACTTCCTCAATTTAGAGTTTCCAGTATTAATGTTAAGCTAAAAGAAGCACAACTTGTCTCATTCCTATTAATAAGGATGTGATCTAGTGGTTTATTTGTTGAATAGGCTATAATTACTATTTTAATAAGAGCTATTCTTATTCAAACCACTCAGGTGCTGCAGTTCCCTCCAGCTCTGTACCACTACATCACAGGAGATCTGCAGAAGCAGGTGGTCCTCGTGTTGAACAAAGCCGACCTGTGTCCTCCCCCACTGGTGATCGCCTGGAAACACTACATGACCTCCCAGTTCCCCCACCTGCAAATAGTCTGCTTTACCTCCCACCCGGGACAGCCCTACAGCACAGGTGAGGAGTGAGAGAATGAGAGAGAGTAGGGGCAGGGAGACAGTGATGAGAAATGAAGAGGACTGAAAATATAACATCAGACAGACATTGAAATTGAAATAAACCTGCCACTCAGTGAATTTATATGAGTGCAATATCACCAGAATAACCCGACAGGCTCTCGTTGCGATGAGAATAACCATCTGTCTGTCTGCTGACTTGTAGTGCTTCAGAAGAAGCGGATGAGAAGGAAGGCTGACTGGAGTCACGCTGGCGGTCCTTTAGATATCCTGAAGGCCTGTCAGGACATCACAGCAGGGAAAGGTGGGTGTCTGTCCCTTCGTACTCTATCATGCTCATGATTAAGCCATAATAACTCTGTCAGCTGTCAACTCTGCAAACTTGACTCTTAGCGTATTCACATTTGTGCTGATCCTTTAAATGTTACCTCTTGTGTTTCAAAGTTGACCTATCCAGCTGGGAGCAGAAGATTAAGAGAGATGCTGTTGCTGAGCGACTGGATGGCGAACCGCCTGACGAAGGAGCAGAGTCGGTGCTGATGGAGCACCATACTGACAGCACTATGGAGATGAGCAGCCCATCCCAGGAGCTGTACAAAGATGGGGTTCTCACACTGGGCTGCATAGGTATGCATCTGAGTTTTCACTGAGAAATTGAATTTCTTTAAATTATTCCAGAACAAAATCTTGCAAAGAAAAGCAGTTTCTATCAAACTTCTCAGCTGAATTTAATAGAAACTTTGTTGTGATGTTATGTTTTCTGTTCGGTGTGTTTGTGTGTGGATTTAAATCACGGGGCGGATATAGAAAATGTTTTTCACTTTAGTTTACATTGTGAGATAGGGAAAATGTGCTGCTTTCATGTGCTGTAAGAATAGTCAGAAAAATGAAAATGTGGATGCCCCCATAATCTGAACGTTGCATTACAAGATAGGGTATGCCTCTGTGGAGGTCTTAGTCTCTGAGTGCCCTTCTTTTTTTTTTTAAATTGCATCAAAACAATAAACACCTTTCTCTCCAATCCTGGACAATTTCAGGCAAAACTGAATTAGGAATTTAATTTGTAGATATTAAAGACTGATCCTAAACCCATCCTTTTCTTTCCCACAGGCTTTCCAAATGTTGGTAAGTCCTCAGTTATAAACAGCCTGGTGGGGAGGAAGGTGGTGAGTGTGTCTCGAACCCCAGGCCACACCAAATACTTCCAGACCTACTACCTCACCCCGACAGTGAAACTCTGTGACTGCCCTGGACTGGTTTTTCCCTCCCGTGTCAATAAACAGTTGCAGGTAAGACCAACATTTTTCTGTACTTGAGGTCAAACGTAACTTTTATTTATAAACTTTGTCTTGAAGAGCTCACTCGCACACCTTTGGGAAGATGGATTATTGATTTTATACATTCCCATTTGTTCTCTTCAAATGCTAATTTTTGCAAGCTATGTCTATGCCGTTTAAAATAAATTGGGCTCTCTTTGATTATTCTCATTGATCTTTTTCTTTCTCCCTCTTGTCTTTTATTTTGGCCAATTATTTTCTCTAGATTCTGGCGGGCATATACCCGGTGTCTCAGCTGCAGGAGCCCTACAGCTCAGTTGGTTATCTGTGTGAAAGGACTCCATTCCTCTCAGTGCTGAAGCTCAAACATCCCAGTTTGCTGGATCAGAAACCTCATGAAAAACAGGATCCTGAAGAGCACAGCTGGACTGCCTGGGATGTGTGTGAGGGTAAGTGTATTGCTGGTGCCAGCCACCTTTCAGGTAGTTGTTTTTTGGGGGGATCATGTCTGCACAGTTACTTACATACCACACCACAACCTCAGCTCCCCCAAAATATTGAGCTGCACCTGGATCCACAACGGATACAGATCACTGTGGAGCCACAGACTTAATACAAACCAGTAAAATGGTTGGAAAGCAAACTAAAATAAGAAACTGGAGGAAGCCTTTTTTGAGGAATGTTGGCAGAAGTCGAGTCATACAAACACATTTCTTTAACCTGTAAGGACAGGACTGATAAATATATGATAAAGTGAGGAGACTACTTGGAATGCATGAATAATGTGGGCAGATCATTAGGTAGAGCAAACACAATGTACATAATAGGCACATATGCAGCACAAATACACAATCTGTATGTGTCTGGTAATTAATTTGTTGTTCATGTTAATATAGGGATATAAATTAGATTTTTCTGTGTTAATTTTTAATACATTTTTATATTTTACTTGTTTATTTAATAATCATTAAATTTTTTTCCTTACATTTTTTTTAATATAAAAAAAAGATAGTAATAATAATTAAATAAAAGACTAATTACAAATAGTCAGCTCCTCTAAATTGGCAGCCAAGTTATGTCCAATTCTCCATCAAATATAAATTCACAAGTTAATGCAAAAACAAACACCACAACATGAAAAACAACATGACTTTGAGTCAGTGATGCGCAAGATGTGGTGTCTGTAAAAAAAAAAAAAAAAAAGGACAGATTTTTCCTTTAATTATGGCCAACACCATGTTGTGTTGTACTGTCACTAACACCTGTCATGTCTCTCTCTTCCATCTGTCTCTGCGTTCTTTAGCATGGGCAGACAGGAGAGGCTATAAGACCGCAAAAGCAGCTCGCCACGATGTTTACCGAGCAGCTAACAGTCTCCTGCGGTTGGCAATTGATGGCAGATTGTGCCTCTGCCTCAGACCACCTGGCTACAGCTGCCTGAGAGGTAAAAGAGTCTCTCTTCCATGAGTCATCATTTCAGCTTCAAGTGTATTTGGAAGGTTAAAACAGCAGGTGGTGGGTGGAATTAATTCATATTTGGGTTATTTCTGGTCTACAGAGCACTGGGAAAATCACCCAGACCTGCCGGAGATTATGGCTCTGCAAGGGAGGATGACAGAGGAGGAAGGAACAGGGGAGAGGGACGATGATGACGACGGAGAGTCCAGCACCGAGCCAGAGGAAGAGAGAGACCGGGACGCAGACGATGATGAGGATGGAGATGATGAAGATGAAGGGTTTGGACATCCAAGACGGGAAGAAGATAAGTCATCTGGCTTCACTGTCAACATGTACAATGTCCTTCGGGAAAATGAATGCGAGTAATAATAAGCAGGAAGTTGCAACTTCTGCCCGTTAATCCCAGTGCACTTTTCATTCCTTTTCCCCCCTAAATCTGCATTCCTTCTTATTTTTTTCTTGCATCTCCCCTTCTCATGCCATCACCTTCTCTGTACATTAACATGAACTATTCTAATTAATCCTCCCCATTCCCTTCTCTCTATAATATACAGAGCATATTCATGTACTCCATGCTGTGCCTCTGCTCTGCTTGTTCTTTAGTGTTGCTTCTAGGAATGGGTTTGGTTTGAATTTTTTTTTTTTTCTTTTTTGCATGTAGTTCCTCAGAAGCGAATGAACAAAATAACTTCCCTCAGTCTGGAATAATCAACCAACTGGTTTTCAATCTCTTTATTGATAAGTGACTTCACAGCTGAGATGCCAAAGTTCAGGAAATAGATGATAAAACAAATCAGATGCACTGTCGATATGATGTCATTCACTGGAGAAGCCATTTGGCTCTCAGAGCAGCTGGAGATTTAAGACCATGACTCTTAATCTTCTTTATAGACCATAGTTTGTCACAACTTTGGTTAAAGGGTGTGGGGATGGGATATGGGAGATGCTAAAACCATAAAAGTGGAATGAATTAAAACCAACATTTTTACACACACAGTTCTGCAGTTACCAGTATTACGGTTTTCATTTACATGAACTTGGTTTTGATTAAGATAATACTGTGTCCAAGAGTGATATTTTATTTGGTGTGGTTCTACATAGTCAGCAGGAAATTTCTGAAAATGTTTGGGATGGGGGGAGGGGAGGGGGTTGTTGAATCCTGTATTGCTGGATGACGCTGTTTCAGGAATTTAACTTGTAGTGTTTTAACTACTACAAAAATGATCCTAAGATGCTGATGGAAATCTACAGTATTTAGTGCAGGGTTTTGGTTACATTCATTCAGCAGGTTTATATGCTAATGGCAGTACAGGGGGTTTGATCCAACAGAGACTGCTTAACAATCAGCTACAGGAATAGGACATTTTGGGGAAACTGCTCTCTTCCTGAGAGTTAGATGAGAAGATTGATGCCACTCCTGTAATGGAGATGAAAAGTTAGCTTAGCACAAGGACTGGAAATGGGAGGAAGCAGCTCGCCAATCTCTGTCCAAAGGCAGCAAAGAATTCCTACACGGCCACTAATTACCACATTATTATCTTGTTTGTGTAAGCTGTACAAAAACTAAAGTGTACAAATGATACATTGTGGTTTTAGACTCCAGGAAGTTACAGCCCCCGGCAAAGAAAAAGTCCAGCACAAACTCCTAGGAAAACCACAATACATGATTTTACGCTTGGTTTGCTTTGTATGGAATAAACGAATGAGATGTAATGTGTTAATTAGTGCGTTTTAAACAGTGTTCCAAATTGTTTAAAACACATGAATTAAAATATGGTGTTTTCAAGGTTTAAAGAGTTTGAAACTGTTTTATAATTTTAAATTTAGGTCATATAGGATGTCAGGCCTACGTAGGAACAGGTGAAACATTTCTAAATATGATATTATATTTTTGAATTAGTCACCCTTTTGTAGAATGCTGCCATGGGACAAAATTTGGGTTGTTTATGATGCAATAACATTTGATTTAATGTGATGAAGATTTGATCAGTGTTGGAAAAGCTCGAAAAGGCTTTAATTTCACTTTTGGCGGAACCCTATTTAAAGGTGTTTCTATATTTACCGTTCAGATCTTCTCACCTAACTCTACATAGGAGTAAATAAGTTTGTATTTACCTGAATGTCAGACTATTCCTTTAACCACACAGAAAGAGAGACTGGCCATCTTAGCTTCCATCTGTCCATCATTATAAATATCATTACACACTCCATCTGTGCTGTTTTAAGAACTATAACTTCAACAGTGTTCAATGTCAAGGTCAGAACTTGTGATGCTGTTCGGACACCTGCACACCATACATAACATCAGTAAAAATCTTCAGTTGAAATTAGAAAAACTGACATCTTTGCTGTTTGACCGGTCTCTCTATCTCTCTCTCTCTCTCTCTTTCTCTCTCGCTCTCTCGCTCTCTCTCTCTCTCTCTCTCTCTCTCTCTCTCTCTTACTTACTGTGTGATGGCCCCGCTACAATCCTGAGTGCTGTATTATTGTGTGCTGTTGTCGTTCCTCATTTGTGTGTACACTGAGGGAACAGCACCGTGCTGTGTTACTGTGTAATGCATCACACTGCAGACACATGCAGTCATTTCTACCATTGGTACAGTGTAAAACACTTCTTCAACACCACCATGCTGTTTGAAACACGACAGACTTTAAGTTGTGTTGATGTGAATTTTATTTTATTTTTTGGAAATAATAACACTGACAGCGTCTGGAGAGTGTAGTGTGAAGGCTTGAGGTGTGTTCAGGCTATTTGCTGCATTCCTCATTTCATTCCTAGTACGCCTAATGATGACTGGACTGCTTTCTGCAATAAAAGAAAATAATCCTCTAAACCATATGTGACCGTTTTTTGTATTTTTTTTAAAGACATCTTTAATATATCTGCATGTTGTC
This sequence comes from Centropristis striata, assembly GCF_030273125.1. Taxonomy (NCBI): domain Eukaryota; kingdom Metazoa; phylum Chordata; class Actinopteri; order Perciformes; family Serranidae; genus Centropristis; species Centropristis striata. The sequence goes on along the minus strand of NC_081524.1, from coordinate 9,860,910 downwards.
AGGGAAATATTGTTCAGTAATGAACCCTATATGACTTCCTGTTTCATGAAAAATACACACACCATGCCAACTGCCACTTATTTCAAATGCACAAGTGAGAACAGATGACGTGTGAACTTTCCTTCAAATTTGAGAGGAGATTTGTGATCAAAGTGGACAGCTTGGACATGTTTGGATGAGCTTTGTCAGACTAATTAGACTGTGCACTGCCTGAATGCCAAATAGACAGATATAAATGAATTCCGTGGAGATCTTAGTGCTTTATGGTTTAAGTTGTCTTGTAATTAGTTAGGGGACTTCCTTTTACCAAAGACAGATAATTACTACGATGAGATTTGCTGATACTGCTGCACCATATTCCGATCTAATTAAAGTCCTCCCAACTACTTAATCGTTAAATTTCCAGATGGGTAATATTTGAAGCAGATAGCATGAAATGAAGTAAAATGTACCCAACCACAAAATCATTAAGGTATAATTGAAGTCATTAGCAAGCTTGAGCTCTTTTGGAATAATTATAGGTAAATTGAGCCATTTAATTACATGTAAAACTAATGTTATACTAAATATGTGTGTATATTGAGGCACTGTAATATGATCACTGAGGACCAGGTACTAACCTGCTTTTTGCCTAATGCATTATGGGATTTCAACCTAACCTGTGTGGGAGGTATAGAAAAGGAGGGATGCACAGTCCAAAATTAAAACCTACTAGCTTCTGTAGCTAAAACTCTATTCTAGTGCAATCATCTCAACATTTATTTTACGGCTTAATTTACTAGTTACCTTGAAGAGTGAGATTATTTATACAAAGTATGACTCAACAAAAACTATGTATTTTTATGGACTAAATCAGCACTACCTTAACCATCTCCAACATTAGGGATGTTAACATATTAGTGCAATAATCATTTTAATCCGGATATATAATGAATATTCTGAAATGCCTCATTTTGCCTAATGAGGACTTTTACATTTGGTACTTTAAGTATAATTTGAAAGAAAATACATTTGTACTTTTAAAGTAAAATTTCTGAATGCGGTAACAATACTTTTGTATTCAGTAGTGGAGGATGTCTTCGGATCCTTTACTTTTTAGTAAAAGTACTAATATCACTGTACGAATACTCCATTACAGAGGAAATAAAAAATGCAAATAAACCTCTGACCTATTAAAAATAATTCTTGAAATTACTTCTAAATAGTTGAATGAATATAAATAGCTGCCAATTTATTATCAATTGACTACAGCTGTGCTCTTAAATAAAGTTTTCAGTAATTTAATCTACATTAAACAGTTATCTTATAAACAATATTTTAAATGTTCTTTATATGTTTTGCATGTAAAAATCGTAAGTAAAGTATCTAATAACTTGCGTATCTAATAACTTAAGCTGTAAAATAATTGTAATGGAGTAAAAAATACAATATTCCCCTCAATTGTCGTGGAGTAGACGTGTAAAGTGGCAGGAAAAGAACAATGAGAGTTTGTAGTTTGTGACATTCACCGCGCGGGTTATTATTTTTTCTTAAGTAAAAGATCTGAGATCTTCTTCCTCCAATGACCAGAGTATAATATATTGTAGAAAATGATTAAAAAGGATTGCATTATTGTTATTATTCTAATCGATGCTTGAAGCACACTGCATGTGATTTATCTTCCCTCATAAGAGGTGCCTGATCCTTCAAGAGGAGAATCAACAGCCTCTTGAAAAGATGCAGCTGTGGGATAAACTGCTAGTTGCTTTTATTATAATGGTGTTTGTTTACCAAAGCACTTCCAAATTTCATTTTCATTCCCTCTGTGTGTCTTACATGACTACATTTAATAAAGCCGGCTATGCTTCAGTGGATGAGAGTGGCTCAAACAATAAAACACACCTCCAAGCGTTGTCCACTGCACCGCTGCTTTTATTAACTGCAAAACATATGGAATAAATTATCACCTCTCCCAGCCTCTAATGAAACCATTTTCATAGTCATGTGTTAAAAACATGAAACATACCCTTGAGATTAATGTCTCATATGAGTGCTGTCTGTCCCTATCATTAACGGATGACAGTGTTTGTCAAATTATTCACACTCTTGACGCCTATCCAATCCTCTTGTCAGAGGAAATCTGGCTGCTGCTATTATCTCATTATGTTTATCGTGACCCATTGGGCACCATTCATGAACGAGCTGAGACGGTATGACGATAATCACCACTGAGGAGTGCCATAAATCATTATTTACGGGATGGAAGTGGGTGGAAATCCCCTCATCTTGCATAATTTGGATTCGGTGCCAACTTGTATGGTGCTCACAGATGCTATTTGCTGACTAGATAAACTCAGAGGAGGGAAAAGAGGAATCATCTGGAATTGTTTCCGATTGGCAGCCGGAGCCATGAGCTGCTTAATTTCCCCAGCTAGAGCTCTAACTATGTTGTGGCCCTCAAACCTGTATGGCAGTAATTACAGCCAGACAAAGACCCAGATTTACTGGAGCATGACACCATAAATTTAAAAACTGTTAATTAAATTCTGCTGTGTTAAATATCTTCGCTGCCAGTATTGGTCACGCCAAAAATGCCCATGTGGTTTGAATATGATCTTTCCCTTTTTTTTTCCTTCTTGGAAAGCTTTCTCATGACGCAATCAGGTTGTTGTGGGGACTCTTGCCCTCTGTCCCCTCCACCTCCCCCCCTCTCTCTCTTTTATTTGGCCCGTTCCTGCTCCCTGTGTGACCCCGGCTAACATGTGGGTGAGACCGGGGCGTAATGAATTGGTTTCATATGAGAGCCGGAGCATAAGCAGAGCAGAAAAATTCATTAGTCTGGTTTTATACGGTCCCCTGGGCGCCGCAGACACGCACACTCACTCACATACACTCACACACACACGCAGGTGAGATAGGGGGTGAGGGTGGGAGTTTGTAAAAAAGCAATCAGGATGAGAGAGCAACAATAGCCGCAAGTGTGTGAGCGTTTCCTTTAAAGACGAAAACTAAACTCAAATGTCCCAGTTGGCTTTATAGAAACAACCAAACTGCAGTTTAAGTCTCATTATAGTAAATTATAGTTCTACATCTCAGCTGGCAGGTACACCTCTGTGGTCACTAGAGGGCTATCAAAGCCAGCATTAGTGTGAGTCTGTCTCTGCTGCAGTTAATAGTCAGGTGCACCACAGGCTTTTCATTAGTGCTGCTAATGGTGTGAGTGTGCAGTATATCTGATGCATGATATTACAGCCATGTTCAGTGTTATCATGTACGTTTAGAGGTGGGGTCACAAACTATCATAAAGGTCACATGTTCAGAACTTTTAGTCAATTAAAAGTAATAGTACACAAGTTAAAGATTAATTCTTTTCTGACAGTTAAAATGTCCTCTGTGACTGGTTTGTTATATATGACATGACTGGATTGTTAACATTTATGTAACAATGTAACATAAGCAGGATTAAACTGTTGCAGCTGGTCCAGGTGGGGCTAGTTTAAACAACTTTAAATTAAAGCTGTTTAACGTATTCATTTTAAACTATATAATCATCTCAGTTTATTATACATTTGATAGTATCAACAGTACCAGAGCTATGAGAAGAAAATCTGATTTTCAACCCAAGAAATAATACTTATAAAGCAATAATGCCATCTAGAATATGTAAACCTACACGAAAAGAAAAACACTAAAGAATAGTAATTTTAATTTTAAAATGTGTGTATTATTGTTTTTTTTTCTTAAAAAAAGAGAAAAAAAAAGATCCTTAACAGTCATGGGGGATGTAATCTTTCTTTGTAAATTATAGAATAATTTGTTCTGATATGTTTTATCTTTAATATATTGTATTTTATATGACTGTCATATGTTTTCATGTAAAATCTTAATCTGAAAAGAAAACAAAATAGTAACATCAGCTGTTATATAAATGTAGTGGAGAACAATGTACAATATTATATTTTGTAATATTTGTGTCACGTTCACACAGATCACAGATCAGCTTCCACAGCGGCAGTGAACATTGTTGTTGTTTACTCTTCAAGTGCTTCTGGAATTTTGACCTCTCCACACAATTTCTCTCTCAATGTACCTTGTTAGGAGGTGAAGTTGTGTCAGAAATCCTCATTCTGCTGTGTTACACTTTTCACTCATACAGAGACCACACACACACACACACACACACACACACACACACACACACACACACACACACACACACACACACACATACACACTCTGATTTACAGCTTGGGCAGTTGTCCCTCCGGTCAGCGTCCTGGTGCTCCAGCAGCGCTGTGGGAGGTGACGAGGCCTCGGCCCTGAAGATTGAATGTCCTCCTCAGCTTCTTCTCATGTTGGTTTCCTCTACCATCATCTGCTGTAGTGAAAGGTAAAAAAGTAAATTTACTCAAATACTATAGGTAACTACAATCTGACGCCACTTGTACTATAGTTGAATATCTCCTTTTTATGCCATTACATTTCAGATTTTATGTGTATTGTCGTTTTATTTATCTTATGTTTCTTTTACTCCATGTTTTATCTGTACTTTCCCCTCCAGCTTTTGTAGAATGATTCATCATTATGTAATCTAATATTGCCTAATTATGTCCCTTTTTTCTGCAGAACAAGCACTTTTTCGTAACTCGAAAGGGCTCTGGGATCTTCTTCAATTATTGATAATCTGGCAAGGCCACAGATTCTTAAAAAATGTGAGAATCTGAGGGATTTTTCTCTGTCAGGCCAGATGTGTTGACAATACAAGTGCTGGGTGGTTTAAACAAATCATCATCACAAAATGACTCAGCCAGGTGAGGACCACACCTATACTTTGTGATAATGATTCCATAAACTGAGGAAAAAAGCAGGTGATCAACGCTTGGCAAACTGTCCCAGCAGCATGTCAGCATGAGGTAAACTCAGAAACAATATTTGCCACAGCGAGCGTTCAACACGATGTGTACAGAGCAGCTTTCCCATATTCCTCCTGCAGAGGGTCGCAGTATGGCAGCTGGGTTTGTTTGTTCAGAGGACTTGTGCTTGAGTGTGGAAAGGGCCTGCTCTCTGTTTGACATAGAGCTCTCCAAAACACAAAGCACTGCCAATGCAAACTCAAAGGGATTCAGAATTTTATAGTTCATTTATACTGTAAATAGTCTCGGCTTTATGTATTTTAATTGTTACATTGTGGTGTTTCTCTGCCTGCTGGTGCATGAATGAGACCTCTCTGGCTTGTGTGTTTGTCTGTGACCCTGTTTGTGAGTTGGAGCCCATGTGTCAATAGGTATTTTTAGCACCACCTCTCACTGGATTGCAATGGCACCCATTCGCACCCCTCTGAGTCCCCCGCCCTCCCCTCCACCTCCTCCACCACCCTCCTCATCCACCCACCCCGTCCTCAGCAGCTTCCAATCCGCCACAGCATTCACTCTCACTGGAAGGAGCCAGCAACAGTCTGCCTGAAAGTTTTTTCTTGTTTGTTTTTTAAAGTGAGGCAGTTTGAGAGCCAACAGTGGAGACGGGAAGCAGATCAGACTTGGGTTACCATGGCGATAAAGTCCTCAGGCACGGCGTTTAAAATTGCTCCAGTATATTAGCTGAGTTTTGTTTCTCCCCTGGGTTTCGTCCAATTTGAATATTAATTAAAATAATTAAAGGATAGCTATAATTATATGTCTTAACACTCACACACAGATTGTGGGAACATGACATGGCTGTTTGCGGCAGCGATCAGCCAAGTTAAACTACTGTTTGAGCTAAAGACCAGGGGGTGTGGAAAGGCTAAACATGTAATTGGTAAAGACTGTCGGTTGGAGGTCCAGACAAAGAAGATCAGAGCACATCCGATGGTGGTTATACTGCGTGGTTCCCAAAGCTCTATTGTTAGCAACGCAGAGAGATTGGAGAAGAAAAGGAGGCCATTCATTCAGTGGTTGGCTCAGACAGGTGAGGAGGGAAGGGGTGAGGAAAAGGGAAGTCAAATCCTAGAGGGGCACAGTTTGAACAGAGGGCGACAGTTGTAGAGGAGCCTCCCAAATGCCATAGCACAGGCTGAAGTCCGCCTCACTGTCAGATGTGTGTGTTCATGTATACAGAGGGGATTTCTGACGGGGGGAGAGAAACCTGACACCCAAAAAGATCCTGCATCCCCCCCCTCCTCCCTCCTCCACCTCCAGCCACGAGGAAGAGGAGGCACAAGTGCGCTGCTACAGCTGAGAGGGTCTCCAGGGACTCCTGACTGTGTGAGGGGTCATCTCAAGCCCCCCTCCTCCCCACACCGACACCCGACAGTCCCACCCCACCTCATCCTCTCTCTCTCTCTCCCTCTCTCTCTCTCTCTCTCTCTCCACATTCCCCTGACAACACTGAGCTCATCACACTTCACACACATCCAGCTGCGTGATCACAAGGACACTACAGGCAGGATCGGATTTATCCAGGAGATACTCGAGTCCGCACGACGTCCGCCAGGAAATGTATCTCTTCAGTGTGAAAGTACTTTCCTGTGGTTTCAAAAGAGTGAAAAGAATGCTTGAATACAGTATTATTTCCTTTTAAAAGATCATTAAATCACAAAAAACAAACATGAGAAAAGTTTTATTGGAATGAGTCATGAATGATAATGAATCAAGTGTGAATCATCACTTTAAATGAAGACCATGAGGCACTAGAAGCCTTTTCTAACATGACTAGTATTACCTAGGGGCCTCTAGTAATTTGTTATAACTGTGGAGGTCGTCTGTGATCGTAATCCTGCACAATATGCCATGTCCGTAATTTTTCAAGTGAAAATTCCCCCACAATTACCAACTAAATTTAGCCCAAACACAGAGGTCATAATATAATATAATACTAGTCTCATGCAAATAGGGCTTAGAATGCTGTGCTTTTTTCTGATCAAATTGTGCAATTAATTCGTTATTTGTTTATTTTTGACCGCCCATAGTATTAGTATGACATCTTTTATAATAACATTAGCTTAAAATTGTATTTCTCATGCCCATCTTTCTAATTGCCTGCCAGTCAAAACATCATTTATCATCACATCATAAGCTGTCAGTGTTGACCTGGTAATGGCCACAGAGCTGCTCTGGTTTTAAAGACATCTTGCCTGTTGGGTCCCAGCCATAAGATTATGCTATTTGAGGAGCCTAGGTATTGAAAAGATTGTAAGAAGAATTTTCTAATGAAGATATATGAGCAATACGAAAACAGAAGAAAAAAAACAGGGCACAAACAGAGACGACAGAAAAGGTAGAGAGCTCTGTGGAAAGTGAGAGGAGCTGACACGACCGTTTTCCTCACTGAACACCTAAAAGGAGAGTAAAAAGAGAGCTCCGTGGCTGTGGCAACCACCCTGACCCCCACCCAGGAACCTCCCCCTGAGGCAGGCGCTGACCCTGCGACCCCTGACACCTCCAGCGCTCCCAGATCCTCTCCAGGGGCCAATCAAATACAACTCGCTCCAGGCCTGTGACACTGATACTGACAGAGCACAGACAAGTCGCAGTAAACAGACATTGGGGGGGAACACAGGGCTGCATGTAGAGCTGGACATTTACACAGACACACACTCTCACACATACACACATGTATGTTTAAATCAAACCTCAACCTCAGGTCACACTTGCTTGTGAAAAAAGAAGGTATTTTGTGGTAAAAGGAGCTGAGGGGCTCTCCGGAGGTTTCGTTGACCATTGCAAATTGGAGACATTTATTGGTTTTGGGTATTCCCAGTGAAAAAGAGGCTGGTGGAGAAGTTTCAGGGGGTAGTATGCCTGGTATGTGGTTTTACGCCCGGTTCCCAACATACTGCAAGCTTCGCATTCTGCAACTGATCTGTGTTGTCTGAACCCTGCAGCCCTGCACAGCTGTCAGACCACGACAGAGGGTGGACAGGCTGTGTGTGTGTGTGTGTGTGTGTCTTGTTCCATGCCTTTGAGTTGAACACTTCCATTTCTAACTCAGATGTGTGTGTTTTTTGAGTATAGTGATGCAAGAGAGGTGATAAATTCAGGCTGCGTATTCAAAATGACAGGCAATAGATCATCTGTCATCCCTCCTGTATAGAAATGTTGGATGAAAATGTTAATTTCCTGCTGAAAGCAGGGACGTTTTTTAAAAAGTAAAGACTTTCTTTAACTTTTAACACACTTTTCATTCGGTTGAAATCCTTCTTTCTTCTTCTTGACAGACTATTGATGTTTCGGACAACTCATTCTTCTTCATTCTCCTTATCTTTCCTTACCTATCACGCAGAGTGCTTTCTTGTCCTCGCTGACTCATAAAGTGCTACACAACTTGAACTTCTCTCTTTCTATCTCTGTTTGTCCCTCTCTCTCTCTCTCTCTCTGAGTGAATTCCTCACAGGATCAGACCTGCTTTTTATGCTCCACTGGTTTTCACTCAAAGCGAGAATGAGTAGAGAGGGAGGAGGGAAAAAAGAGGGGCTTAGTGACAACAAACTAAAACTCTACAGAGAAACTGAGCATATTTTTTGAAAAAAGAAGAATAGCAATATACAATGAGAATGTAAAGGGAAAGTGAGATATACAAAGAATAGGAGGGAGGAGACACAGGATAGAGAGGAAATAATAGTGAAAAAGGTCATAATTTCTGCCAGGGGATTTGCAGTTGCCCAGACAACGAACAAAAGCAGAGCCAGTTGGACGATGTGCACAACAGAAAAGGCTGAAAAGAGAAAGGAAAGGCTCTGTGGAGAGAGACAGAGAGACAGAGAGAGAGAGAGAGAGAGACACACACACACAGAGACAGAGAGAGAGAGAGAACAAGAGCTGAGAACGACTGTGCTCATCAGTAGGATAATTTCTGGGAATCAGTTAACGTCATGGATAATAACTCTCAAACATTCACAATGATCTCTTTATCATCCCTTTAACTTCGTCTTAAAATCAGCACTCTTTTTATTTGTTTACACTATTGAGAAAATGAGGTTTAGAAAAAAATCAGCACCATTATGAAAAAGGCTCAAGAGAACCAGAAAACATTAATAAATCATGATCACATCGCGGCTAAAGAGAGAGAAAAACTCTGCTCGCAAGATTAGTTTTTATGTATAGGACTGAAGGAGGGAGGCTTAACCATTAAACACAAAGAGAAAGAGAGAGAGAGAGAGAGAAATGAGTGCTTTGGTTTGGTGTAGCTCTGAATTGAAAAGTGGTGAGAGAATGTTAATGATATGCAGAGAGAATGAGGCCAGGCCAGATGAAAGTCCAGCTAAAGTCTTATTAAAGAGAGAAGGAGAGAGGGAGGGAAGAAAGGAGAGGGGGTGAAGGGGTGAGGATGGGAAAGTGGAGGGGGTGGGTTTGTGTAAAGATTGCCTTAATGGAGCAGAAACAGAAGGAAAGTCGGGATTAAGAGAATAAATCAATAAAATCTAATAAAATTGACTGACAAATTGGAAATATGGTGATTTTGTGTGCATGCAGAGCAACTTATGCAGCTTTTGTACTTTAATGTTCTATTTCTGGTCACATTTTAGCAGTCATAAAAATGAATACATGGGAAAAACATGCATGAATAAATATGGATTTGCAGTAGCTGCGACTACAAATGTGCATGCATCCAATGAATTTTGCATTGACACACACACACAACCTCACAAACACTTGACATCCACGCCAAATTTCAGCTATAAAGGGTGTAAACTGGACACTTTTTGTGGACAAACCAACCGACAGATTGAGTTATGGAGCTGCTGGTTGCAGGTAAAAACATGCATTAACACACACTCATGTTAGTTCTGGGGAAAAATGCATGGGATCAGTAGTGGAAGATGTTTTTAGATCATTAATTTAAGTAAAAGTAGCAACATTAAACTTTAAAAACACTCCAGTACAAGTGAAAGTCCTGCATTCAAAATCTACCTGAAGTATATTGTAGAAGTGTTATTAAAAATGTACTTCAAGTATCAAGTACTCCACATGCAGAATATCAGCTTTTTAGTATGCAAAATGAAATGTACAGCAGTCAAAATGTACTTAGTTACTTTCCAACACTGCATGGCCCTTTGCTGACTTTATTTCAGTCAAAAACATTTCACTTATCGACAAAACCGCCTCATTTCAAGAGATTCACAAAACAATCTGTACATGTGCAAATTGAAACACGCACACAAAAGTGAACATTAGGCAGCAGAGAGTATCAGTGTTCCTTCTCCCCTGTTTATCCAAGGCGGAGCTCAGACTTTGTTAAATGACCTTTATTGTCCCTGGCTGCTGATTGAGCGCCAGCTAAAGTTTCCCTCCTCTCAGTCAGGCAAGTACCAACACATACTGTAACTCCTGCACAGCCTTTATTCCTCCAGCCTGTGTGTCTCTGACTGTTTCAACTTTTGATGTACACCAGCATAAACATACACACACATGTGGCTCTTTTAAAACATGAATTCCCATTCCACTCCTGCTTTGCCTCAGGGTCCCATATCAACAGCTCTCCCTGTTCCAGCTCCAGTGCTGTTTTACAGCAAAGCCTTCAATCTGAGTCATTATAGCCCAGGGGCAGTAATGGTATACAGTTACACCACCAATACTCTGTAATAAAGTTTCCTTTAGAGGTAAATACCGAGGTACAGAGCTGTGTCTCCACATTAAATGACCCAGGCCAGATGCAGAGAGGCAGAACAGATCATTTAAGTGAGTTTACAAGTTTATATTATCAAAGAATCCGTTTTAAAACAGCAAAGCGACTTTTTCTTACATGCAAAGGGTTAACAAGGTGAAAGCAGTCTGCGTGCTGCTGTATCATATGTCATATTCCCCAAATCTCAGCGTTCCTGTAACAAAGAAACTCCCATCGCCCCCAAACGGCTTCACGTTGAATTTAATTCTACAGTGTTGTTAGGGTCACAGCTCCCGCCCACAGGCAGCTCTGATTGGACGCTGCTCCTGCTGGAATATTCAATCAGACACCTTGCTCGGGGCTGTGATTGGACACAGCCGGTGCAGTTATGTAAATGAGCACCTGGTGGCGCCTGCTGGCCCGGCTGCTGAGCCCGGACTGAGGTTAGAGCTGACGGGGCTCAGATTCATAGAGGGGCCGAGGAGCAGGGACCCTGGACGGTTTCTCGCTCTCTTTTCTTTTATATTCTCCCTCATTGTGGACAAGTTTTTAAAACAACAAGAGTGTTCAGTGAGAGTCAGGCTGCGGGTTTAATATAATAAAATACCAGCCGGTGCGTTCAGCAGTTTTCGGATAAATTGTTGTTTTCCGAGTTTGGACAGAGGTCGTTCACTGAGCGCAACAACTGCTCCACAGCAGCGTTTGGATTATTCAGCGGACTTGTGTTGTTCAGGACAAAACACACTTTGTCTGACAGAGACTTCGTGTAAAAGTTTGGACTGCTGTCAACGCGCACTTCTCTGTGTCTTTTTAGGTAAGTACGGAACTCCTTTTAAACGCTCCGCGCGTTTCTCCTCCGTAGTCCATAATAAGCGGCTATAATAATATTACAGCGGATATTTCCAGCTGTCTGTCTGTGTGTATGTCTGTCTGTGTGTATGTCTGTGTGTCTGTCTGTGGCTTGGCGTCTACAAGTCTCGGTGTGAGGCGGGCACGGCAGCTCTGGACGCCGGCCACCGACTGCTGGGAAGCGCTTATGAGGTGTAAGTTGCGCCCGGGGTCTCTGCACGTTTGCGTGGCAGATACATAGTGGCATTTATACTGCGTAGCTGAAATATTCTGACAGTGTACATCATGGTCCAGACTCAGTTCAAACTGATCAACATCTTGCTAAATGTATACCCTTGGCAGCAGAGGAAACATTGTTCAAAGTCCTCACTTGTGCCAGACCGTTGCTTCCACACATTTATCTTTTGTTTCTTCCATCCTGCTCGGGATCATCCCTAATCTTTCCCCAGTCTGATGGGCACAAACCAATATGGGGTTGGTTGTCATCAGTCATGCCTCTCTTCGCAGTCTGCTAAACTCATTCACCTCATTCACAGAAACACACACCAGCCTCACAAGTCAAACAAAAGTGTTACTTATTGACATTCTGGGCTTTAAATCTTGATGAATGGGTGTGTAAAATGTCCAATGTTTAGACCTCCAAGCATCCAGGTGTTGGTCATCACACCCATCATTAACCCTGTGGCCTCACAGCACCACAGGTGACCTCCAATGAGACCATCCTGCTCTGGTTTCATTCACCTCTGGCCTTAGATGTTGCTGTTCTTCCTTTTGGGAGCTAATCAGTTACCAGAACTGAACCTGGAAACATAGCAGGGTGGTTCAAGGCTGGAGAACCAGTGTTGATACAGAAAACATTGTCAAACTCTGAGGAGCTGCCAAAAGGTTTGGACTTTGAACTGAATGCACATTTTGAGTTTTTTATGAGTCAGATGAAAGAGATAGTGAGAGTGAATCAATCATGAGGTTTAATAAATGCAACGCGTCTTCCCTGTGAACGGGATGGTGCAGGAATCAATAAAAAGTTCTGCTGAGAAACTGCATATTTTCAGCTTTTCTGCCTCAGTTTGTTTGTGTCAGGAATAGATAGAGGTGAAAATGTGGGCGTTATTGCATGTGTTTCTGTTGCCAGCTTGTTCCTGTGTGTTTGTGCATGCCTTAGTGCCTGCAGAGAGGCGGAGGTGGCCTGATGGAGGAGTTAACAATGGGCTTCAGTAGGTGTGCAGTGCAGCGGGCAGTCACCTTTCCCACCACATGAAATTCTGTAGTTTGCTGGCTGGGGGGACTGAGCAGGCAGTCCAGAGGAGGTGTAGCATTGTTAGACTGTTAGGAGGAGGAGGCGGGGGTGCCTGTGCTATTTGCCAATAGACAGAGAGGCAATAAAAGGCAATTTTCTCTCTCCCCATCCCTCCCTCTCTGACTCCGTAGCAAAGGCAGGGGCATAAAGTGAGGAGGGTACACAGTCCCTCACGACAAACACAGGTCTGCTGGATTTCTGTCTAATGGGCATCTGGCTGCTGAGTCTCCCACAGCATCCCACGGGACCCGTTGGCCCTGCATAGCTGCTTTTTTCTCAGCTGTGCAGTCCAGCAGAGGAGACGCAGAATATATGAAATAGTTGGATAGATCAGTTATGTGAGTATAATTACGCATGCACACACAGTTTTTTTTGTATTGATTTGTCTCTTGGCAGGCTTAGGAGTCAATGACATTAATTGCATAATATCATTTGTGAAGACTTATGCACAGAGCAAAGTAATTTGTCTGCCACTGTCTGTGCGTTTGTTTTGTTTCAGTCTGAAGACATTTTTAGACTCCGCAACAAAAGTCTTGAAATGTTTTTCTCTACAAGACAAGAAACAATTACGTTTTTTTCTTCAGCTTTGTCTTATGTTGTTGTGTGACTCTACATACACACAAACAGAGAAGCAGGATTTGGTCTCCACAATGGGAACACTGGTGTGTGTAGTGTGGTTGATCATTGACCTCAGTCTGTTGTCTGCTATCTGCGTCATTGTTTTGGTGCTTTGTGACTTTGTCTTTGTGTTTCTGGTTGTTGACCATTCTGAAAAGACTCTTAGCAGGTGGATACGAATTCAGAACCAAAAGGCAGATCCTGCACAATAACTGAATTGCATGTCCTGCACAGTCGCCTGATCTTTATGGTGATGTGGCCAATGTGGCTAGTTAACCACAAGAAAGAGCACAATGATGATAATGGTGCTGTCATCCATAAGAACGGCCTTTTATGTGACTTCTCTCACGATAAGCATACATTAGGCTGAAACTCCACTAAATTCTGTGTTTGCTCTTAATTGGCTCCCGACAGACCAAGCAAGAGCAGTGAAAAAAATTCATCTAAGTTCACGGACACGCCACGCTTACTTTCCTCCACTCTCTGTGGTCCCCTTCAAATGGGAAATAAAACCAATTGAAAGCAGGACTCAACTGTCCACCCTGTTTTTCTAAACCAATTTCCCATCAAGTCTAGACAGCTGGACTTTTCAATTGCATTTGGCGAATGTGTGGTCACATGGAGAGCGAGCTCGACGAGACTGTCAGAGGAACCAATTCATCGAGTAATGGGTGGTGACACTTCAAAGCGTGATCTGGGCTGTTCTCAGGCTTTAGTTGTCACTAAGTTCTCAAATCTTTATTTGATTTCCTCTCAGTGAATCTCCAACTCCAAAGTCCTAGCTTCTCTCAGATTAGCCCTCCATCCCACCCTGACATCCTGCATACCTTTGATCCTCTAATTGATCATTCTGACAATCTGTCTCGCTCTCTCTACATCTAACATGGAGCACACACTCTCCCTCTTCATCTTCTATCTCCCTATTTCCTTTGAAGCAGCACTAGATGTTTCATTTATCCTCCTCCCCCTCCTTCCTCCCCTCATCCATCTCACCCTCAGCCAACCTTCTCCTCTCGTCCCTGTGAGTCTCCTCATTTATCTGTTTGCTCTTCCCGTCGACGGTGCCCTGCTTAGATAACAATGTTGCTGCTTGGATGCAAGTGAACTGGGGTTATATTTTGGCTGCTGAGGCTTCTTCAAAGAAATTGTCACACTTTCTTATCAGGGTATCTCAGGACCTTAGCTTGATGCCTCCTGTCTCTGCAAGACTGACTATGTCCCAAACTTAATAGTGAGGTGCTAATGTCTGTCTGTCTGTCTGTCTGTCTGTCTGTCTGTCTGTCTGTCTGTCTGTCTGTCTTTCTTCACACTTGGCGTTTGTATTTCCAAGGACAGACATTGTTAAATTTAAGACTTGCTTTATGTTTTACTATTCACTACTACTTTGACTGGGGCCACAGGCAGTTGCCTCCCTTGCCTAATGACAAAGTCTACCCCTGGTGTTGTTTCCTGTGAACCAGAGTGTATTCACTGCTTTTTCTGACTGTGATTGGGTGCCATTTGGGTGTGTGACACACCTATGTCATGGCAGGTGTATTGTTTAGGACCCAAAGAAGCACAGTGTTCGAGTTTGAAGTTCTTAAGAGGCATGTTTTGAACTGGCACTGCACTGAAATAATACAATTCATTAGGACAAAAGTTTAAAAAATGTAGAAGTTGGCAAAAAACTGCTTCGTAATGTGCAATTTCTCAACAGTGTTACATGTTTTATGACTCTTTAATAATAAAATACTCTCACTAAAAGAGAACTGCACTGATTGCACTGCATTGCACTCCTGTAACGTTGTCAGACTTTGTTGGACAGTTTAAAACAAAAGGATCAAATCTGACGCAGCAACTATCTTTTTTTTATGCATTCTTACTTGTCAAAACCTGGCAAATGAGTGGTTTGCTCTGAGATTTGGGTGTGTGATACACAATGCTGGACATTGGTACTTTGGTAAGTTTTGACTGAAACAACCCAGTAAGAAGTACTACTTTACTGAAATGTCTCTGCATCCTGTTTCCTGTCCGTTTTGTACCCAGATCTAGAAAAAAAGACTTTTTATTGGGTTTTTCGTTGCAGCCAATCACTGTCAGCGCTGCTTCGATTCAGTGCAATGCATCATTGGCCCACCACTGCAGCAGCCAGAACCCCTACAGTCTGCAGTCGAGAGCAGTTTATTTGATGGAGCTGACAGTTCAGTGTGTAATGTATTAAGTAAGTGAGTAAAAATCATTTGGATGAGGAGGAGGAGTGGCGTTTTACACAACTGAATGCTTCCACTCACAGAATGGGTGAAAATAAACAAGGTATCAAATGAGGTACTTTATCTGTACATTTATTGGTACAGGTAGGCCTGTCACGATAATTACTATATTGACTAATCGTTCAATATATAAAAATAGACACGATAGTTTTTACTTGACTCAATATATTGTGTGTACATGCGTGACTTTTTGTGCTTTTTTGTGTTGTGTTTAGAGTAATCCTGCAAATGTTTGACAGGCAGTACGAATTGCTGAAAAAAACCTATATTTCCCAAGTAGCCATTCCAGCTGTTTCTATGTTATTTTAATAATATAATAACAATATAATACATAATGGTTATCTCATTGCAAGCCTGAAAGTCTATTTTATTTGTTTTGGTTGTAGTTTATTTATTTGTTTTGTTTATCTAGGATATTTTAATTATATATTTTTTCCACATTTCAATTCCAATGTTTAATATTCTCAAGATTACTTGAGACTTAAACTTATTATGCTTTAATTTCGTTATAAAACTAAAACAACATCGATACAACAATACTATAATTTATCGTGATAGTTCCTCGCAAAATATATCGTCCTAAAAAATGTGTTATCGTGACAGGCCTAGGTACTGGTATCTACATTTTTACCCAGCTCTGGTTATACTGGGAGCAGCTGAGCCTTGAGCAGCTACTCTCAAACACTTATGAGGAGCAGATCACAGAGGTCTGATAGGTCTCCCTCTGAAGCCTCTGAAGTCTTTATGAAACTTTTATCACATGCAGCAGATCATCTCATCACCGGTAAACACACTTTGATGTGAAAAATTAGTCGATTTGCCCTTCAAACGTTACGATGTTGAGTTAAGTCAATGATCTGATGAGTGCTGGGTTTTAATGGTGAATCCTGTGGGCTGAAACCAACCGTGAATCACGTACTGTTCTTTCACACGTCTCGCCAACAACTGAAAGTCGAAGTTATTGCTTCTGGAAAAAAAAAGACGAACCTTATGAAAGATGGAAACTCTCAGACTTAAAAGCCAGTGTGTGCTCTGTTCTCTCCCCTTCTCCTTCTTTCTTTCTTTTCAGTGTTTTTTTTTCATCTCTGCTCAAATCCTCACACCCTGGTGATGTTTTCTTCTTGAGTTGCGAGCACACACCGTGCCTCTCGCGGCTCAGTATATCACTAATAATTACTAATGGCTCCTGGCAAAGTAAGTGCTTTTGAAACCATCGGAATATGGAAGAAAATTGTGTTGAACATCAAAGGTGGCTTTCTCTTTTAATATTATGTCTTCTCTTCGTGTGGTGAATTTGAAATGTAGTGACATCCGCGCTGAGTGGGGCGGACATGCCTGTCCCTCCCTCCCAGGGGTTTGGAGGGGCATATTAGCATCAGGAAACTGTTGTGTGATGTGTAATTTAGCTCTTTATAGGAGGCTCTTTTTCTGCTGAGAGGGAGGAGGAGGACTGAAAGCGTGATAGAGGTAACGGCCTGTGCCTGAGGCTTTTAACAGCGTGTGTGTTTTGAGAGTGTGGCTAGAGTTTCTGCAAAGCCCAGACTTTAGATTAATCAGGTTACAACACTTTCTGGATCCAAATTTTCTTTTCTGTGAGTGCACTTTTTTTTTTTATTTGCCCGCTGCAGTAGCTAAACATAAAACGGCTCAAAAAGACGTCTGAAAATCTCTTTCTCTCTGCTCAGCTGTCATTCATTAGAAATGAGAAGAAGACATCTGTGAGAGGGCTGGGTTCAGTCTGACTGTTTTTTCTCACTTTGACTCAAAGTGCTGAGTGTTGCTGAACTCATTCCTGTCTGACCTGGTCTCTCTTTCTGCTTCGTTCTGTTTCTCTCCAGGCCATCCCTCCTTCTTTCCCTCCCTCCCTTCTCCTGTTCCCTCTCTCTGTTTCAATAGCTGCTCGTTGGATGAATAATTCTCACCCTCCTGCGGGCAAAGAGTTGCTTTTGTCCCACGGTCGCTTTGTCATCCCCAGCCTCATGGTTTGGATATTGGAGGGAATTTTCCTCCACCATGGCATTCTTCTCCCTGTCTGTCCCTGTTCCTGTATCTCGGTCCGTGGCCGTTTTCTCTCTGCTCATTGTGAGAGTAGCACTGTGCTGTCACATGCCTCTCCTTTCTCCTTTCAGCCCATCCTCCCCTCTCCTTCTCACTTGTTCTCTGACAGGTGGCAGTGGGACTGTGCAAATTAAACTCAGGGAATTGGGCTGCGGCTTCCCATCACACTGCAGCCCTAAAAACGGCCTCGGTGACGTCTTCGATGTCACACCAGAACCATCCGTACACTCTGCTGCCACATATCTGCGAGATTCTCATTATCATTTTTACACCCACACTTTAACTCAGGTCAGACTCCGAACTAATCTTCCCTCGCTGTAGTGGTGAAGGCTCGTTTTCATGCAGCAGCATGAAACTCCAACTTCAAACTTTTTAATGTACGTGAGAAAGGTCTCTCATTAAATCACTTTCACAAGAAAGTGAAATGCCACTCCTTTCATTCCAGACACATTATACAGAGAAAAAAGAGCTGAGAACAGTTAAACTACATGTTCTGACATGTATGAAGCTTCAAGCCCTGAGAACTAAAACTGTGTTCCAGTTTCTGTCAGTCAAAAACCAGTCGCCCCCGAAAAAACTTCTAATACACTGTCTTCTACTGTCGTGCATAAAGAAAGGGCTTCGCTCTGTGATTCACACGATGCAGCTAATGAACTGCCGACTCTGTGCAGATCTCGCTGATTGCTCGAGGTGCTAACAAGGCCTTCACTTGGTGGGATTTTTTTTTTGGTGTTGCATTCACAGTTCTTTCCTTGTCACATTTTAGCCGTCTCAGAACATCTTATTTTGTTTTGTTCTAGTACAGTCTTTTCAGACAGCGTTTCAGCCAGACAACCTCCTTCTGCATTGTTACTGTTATTTATCTGATTAGGCTTCTTTCCTTCTGATTGCCTCTGCAGATGCCATAATATTGGAGCACAATGATACAACTATAATTATAAAAACAATCCAAACCTAATCTTGTGTTTGTACTGCAGGCCTGAAGCTACATAAACACTTTCTGGATCTACCTGGGTGTGTTTTTTTTTATATCTGACTCATGATTGTCAGTGCAAGTGTCAACAGTTTCTCAACAAGCTTTTCATTGGCACATGGACTGAACAAATCAGCTGCCTTGAATGAATAAATGTACAAACAACTGCTCTCAGATCACTGGAACATCGTGGTGCAGACTGCAAAAGAGGTTCTGGATCAACTGTCTTCTGCAGACAACGAATTAGACACATAGACACAAACAGTGGTTTGCTAAGGCAAGACCTGAATGTTTTATACATTTATTATTGTGACTCATTTGCAGTATTTAGCCTGTTGAAAGCTAAAAATAAGTAAAGACCAAACAAACTCATGAACTGCATTTTAGTTTAAGAATTTAAACAATCTGATAGACATGTTCATGCTATGTCCCAAACTTAATAGTGAGCAACAATTGATTTAAAGCCACTATAAATATTCAGAATTTCGACTTAAGATGTATAGTAATTACTTTATTTTACTGTTTTAACAGCTCTACATGATTATTTCATAATTAAGTAGCTTCTGTATATTGTGCTGTTTTGGGATTATTATTATTATTATTATTATTATTATATATTATTATGCTCATATTCATGTTTAAATTTTTCACTTTATTTACCCTAAATATGTTTTTGCTTCAATCGGCAGACTGCTGCTAAATAAGCAGGGAGCTCTGGGCACCGGCAACACAGAGGGAAGCCAAGCGCTTATATACTACCCACACTGTAATGACACAAAGTTTCCCTTTTATAGATTTGTCACCACTATATAAACTGCTCAGGACATTTTAAAGTTAAAATAAACTTTGCCAACGATTTCCCATGAACTACATAATTGAGGCACAGTTTCTAAGTTAGCAAATAAACATCTCTGGCCAATCTTATTATTAATCATATATCCTGTCTGCAATAAGCTAAAGCTGCTCATGTATTTTTCTAGCTCTACCAGGTACAACTGAGCTGCAGCAAACACGTTCACTATGACAGATGCATCATGCAGCCTCCTACAGGCTCAGCCCTCCATCTAGAGGTGCTCTCATATTGATATTGATATTGGAAATGCCTCTGATTCAGCCTGAAATGCTGGATCAGGTATCGACGAGCACACAAGTCTATGCACTGATCCAATATCACAATGTCATGTGTCGTGCCAGATTATTAATGCTACAAAGGAACAGCAACAACACGTGTCAGTCATACCGTGCAGGTGCAAGTCTAAACAGAGATGAGAGAGAAGTGAGAAACCTGGATCTGGAAAAAACAAGTTCTCTGTTGAGAGTTTCACATGTTATTTATTCCTTTACGTTCTTCTTTTTTTTTTTTTAGTTCTGGCTGACTGTCAAACTAGATAGTAAAAGAACGTTTGTTTTTTTAAATCTCAGCCAGGTCATAGAACAATAATGGCAATCATATCACATCCATACATCCATGTCAATTAGAATAGAATATTTTATTTATCATTATGCAATGCATAACAAAATTAAGTGCAATACTCAGTGCAGGAGTATACAAATATGTACTATGTAAAAACACATAGTATAAAACATAAATAAAACAGATATTGTAAAACACAATTGTAACAATTACTTCCTAGGCAGCGCACACATGCACAAAATGAAGCTTACCTTTTTTTTTTACTTGCATCTAAGCCGAAAGAAAGACCAGACAAATTCTGCTGAAGCGACAGAGGTTCTTTTAGCAGGGCTGAAATGTGTTCGTATGCGGATACCTGGGATGTATGCAATGAAAGTACCTCATTTTTCACATCTGAATACTGACAGACATGTATTGAAGAGGAAGTCTAAAGTTTAGATAACTGTAGTCGTGTACAGCTGTAAAAAAAATAATTGGATCAGTACTCGTGTCTGCCGATCTGCAAGTTCAGGTATTGGAATATTTGAACTCCAACTTGATCTTAAATAACCAGCTTTTAAAACCGTGTTCTTGTGTGGTCTCACTTTCATGTGCATTTTTAGTAGAAGTGGGTGAAAAAATCGATAAAACATAGTATTGTTATATTTTGTGTGGCAATATCATATCGATTCAAGGCCGCTAAGTGTCTATATTTTTTAACATATTAATGGAAAATATGAAGTGAATTCTATGGTTCTTAGAATCAGTAAGGCTTCTTGTTTAATTTAAAGGTAAAGTAACTTAATTCCACATTTCCTAGTTGCTGAAAGGGTTGCGCAATTAATTTTGCAAAAGTTGCAACTTGCATTGTTAAAATGCTGCAATTATTGTCGTCCATACATGTTTGATATCAGTTCAGTTCAGTTTGACTGAATACTTTGTTGGTCAGTTGCTTATTCACTCAATTCTTGATTTAATTTAATTTTGTGGACACAAAATGCAGCTAAACAGTTAAATCACAATATATTGTATCGCAATACCATATCGCAAAATGGTTAAAATCACAATAATATTGCATCGTGACTCAAGTATCGGGGCAAAATCGTATCATAGGGCCTCTGCTGATTCCCACCTCTATTATAATCTATATTTTCAGGGTACTATATCCAGTTTATGTTAGTTTTCAACTTGTCTCGGTGTGTGGCTGTGATGTATGCCACCCCCACAAATTGAGTTACTTTCTCCCTTAATGTTTCTTGGGGCCCAACAAAAAAAAGTACAGAAAACCAAAAGAAAAATGTGTTCATGGCTACAACTTTGATGTAATGCTTTGTGTGTCCCCCCCACATTCAAATAGGGTTGTGCGGCTGCTACTGATGAAGGGCATTCTTCATTTGCCAGACCAACCTGTGGTAATCAGTCACCATTTGTCTCTGTCCGCCATGCAGATATGCTGAGCAATGCTGCAACTGGTGTGGACTGAGGGGCCAAGTGGACTCGCTTCCAAGCACAGAGCAGGCAGTGAAGGGAGAAGATGGAAGGTTCCCGCTTTAGTTATGATCGATTTCAGCTTTGTGTAGCTGCATGCTAATGAACCTGACTTTATTACATTCATTTTTTTTCCTTGCCGTTTTTGCACCACCCTCGAGTCTTGGCTCCTGAGCCTCTGCGTTAAACTAACACCGGTGTTAGCTTGTGAATTAGATTTGTGATAAGGTGTGTTGCTGCACCGCGCTGCCCTGCTTTGTCTGTGCCACCAGGAGGTTATTTGAAATTGGGTGTTTTGTGGGTGAAAGCTGAGCTGGTTCAGTGAGTCATATGATGTTCAGCACAACTTGACTATTCCTGGAAACAGGTTTTTTTCATTTACAATCCCCTTACCATGCTTCCTTCAGTGTTTCATCGTGATTCATCACCTCCTTCAGTTATCCTTTAGTCACATGCTCCACTTTCTCCTCTTCTTGTTGCTGCTGTTTAATTTGTTTTTCTGACTCTGCCACCGTCTCTGCCTTCTCCTTCAGCTCTCATTACCCTGTTTAAGTGACTCATTCATTCTTCTCTCCTGCTTCCTCGACCTCTGGTAAAGCTCAAGAAGATCAGATTCCTCAGTAGTGACTGGCACTTCCTTGTATAGATGAATATTGTGACACACAGCTGTGCAATTTGATGACCAAGGATGACCAGGACTATGACCAATAGTCGGGCATATCACCAGCGCCCTGATGTATTATGCATCATTTGTTAATGTCAGTGTAGGTAATTACTAGAAGGGTACCGCCTGTATTTTCAGTTTTAAGAGCAAAGTCTCCAGCCTTCATCTTCACTGACTTAGAGGGGAATAGATTTGTGTTTTCCAAGCCTTGAGTGAAGGAAATATAACTGAGTTATATTTTAATATTCAGCCTAACTAAGCTGAAGGAATTTCTTGATGTAGAAGATGAAAAAAGGAACCCCGTGGACACATTTGTGCAGCCAAACCCTCGCCAGCCTGTCGGCCCCTTGTAGTGGGTCTTCAGTAAAAATAAGGAAACAGTGGCCCCACAGGGATCAGCACTAAATACACACCGTCCCCGAGTCACACCGAAACAAGCCTGTTTACAGGAAAGCCGTGAAATGACCTTGTTTCTGCGGCTGGCAAAGCCTCACCCTTCAAAGTGTTGGGAAGTTTGAAGATTAATTTGTGCTTCCTTCTCTCCAGTACTCAGAGGGTAGTGGTGCGTACGACCTCACCAGCGTCCTCACACACAGGCGGAAATCCAAAACAAAGAGCTCGATACTTTCTGTCTCCCAGCTGCCATTAGTCATGTCTAACAGCAGCAGTGTGTTACTCTATGTCTCTGTCATTGGAGACTCCACACAATGTCGAGAAAGACATAACAGCCAAGAAACAAGACTTTTAACATATAAACTTAAATTCATCTATTTTATAACCCTTGGCCATGTTTTATTTATTCCATTACATTTTAGATACATTTTGTAGCTTTTATGCAACAGTTATTTTCCTGTACAGTCATTGAAAAAAATGGTAGACCACCATTGTTTTCTTCAGTTTCTTGTTCATTGTAATGGATTTTGCCATTTCCCATGGTTTTCTTGATAATGATTTTGGTTATTATCAAGAAAACCATGGAAAATGTCTAGATATCAGCTCTTAAATCAAACTCTTATGAGCTATTTTTGTTGTTATCATTATCATTTGTCCAAACAAATGTACCTTTAGTTGTACCAGGTATTACAATGAACAAGAAACTGAAGAAAACAAGGGTGGTCTAATATTTTTTTTCATGACTGTATATTATAATAGAGGTGGGCATAGCCACTGGGATGTCACCAGTGGTGGAAAAAGTATTCAGATCTCTCACTGAATTAAAAGTACTAATACCACACTGTAAAATTACTCCACTACAAGTAAAAGTCCTAGATTCAAAACTTACTTCGGTAAAAGTACAAAAGTAGCATCATAATGTACTTAAAGCAGCAAAAGTAAAAGTACTCGTTAGGCAGAATGAACCCACTAAGATTTTATATATGACAAATATATTACTTGATTATTATTATTGATGCATTTATGTAAGCAGGGTTTTAATTTCTCAAGATAGGGCTCATTTTAACTACTTAATAAACTTTTATGAGGTTTTTTATTTAAAAGAATGTCTAATCACTCTAAATGAATCACCTTTTTGGGTTAAATCTCCACCTGAAAAGGAACTAAAGTCGGCAGCTACATGTAGTGGAGTAAAAAGTATAAAGTTACATAAAATGAAAATACTCAAGTAGAGTACCTCAGAATTGTACTTAAGTAAATGTACTTATTTAAATCCCACCACTGGAGGTCACCCATCTGTTTGTGGACTACAGTTGACCTTGATTTTGGCATTTTTGTCGGTCACTATCTTGCTTTTTTTGTAACCAGAAGTGCCCATAATTGGGCATAATGGGGCGACGCTGGTTTTACCTTGCACATATCTGCTGTAAAACATCCTTATAATAGGTGATCCATCATAGTAAGCATGCAGTTTTTGTCAGTACTTTTCATCACATTTTAATGCAGGTGAGATAGGAGGGGATTTAAACAGGCTGTTAAAGGACTGATAAATCCTGAAGTTTGTGAATGATGAATGTATAGTTAAATCTCCTTATACTGATAAATGAACTCATGGGCCCGTGGTTTACTATTATTTTCAAATTGTGCAGCATATTCCTCCAAGTCAATGTGTCTAAGATAACAGACACTGATTTCAGACCACTTCAGACATCCTCCTCCTTCCACTCAGGAGCACCATTATCGAGGGTCAAGAGGTGGAATCTGTTGTCAGCTATAAATAACTCAGTTCAATCAGCGATAACAATCCCACTTTTGAATGGAACACTGAAATGGCTTTCAGGAGAGGTCAACAACGACTTCTCTGCCCAGGAAAACTCACAAAGTTTCAAGAAGTCTCACTTCTACAACTCCTACATTGGATCAAGTTGAACCTGTTTCCTCATCTGTTGGTTAGGCAGTGTTAATATTAAACCCAAGAATGCATTGGTTAAATAGGGAATACAGGCAGCAAATTGATGTGTGTCCAGCAGAATGTGTTCTGTATAACAGTCAGGTGGTGGAGAGGAAAAATAATCTCATCCTGTGTGACGCCACATCAGGAGTTTGAGCCCCGACCCTCAGGCAGCGGCCGCAGATTCCCATGAGTCAAGACAAGCAGATACAAACACACTGTCATCCCATAAAGTCAGGGAAAATATTCATAGGGATATTAAAGCCTACTTGTAGGATGATGTTCATGTTGATCTCTTATTATGTTGTTGCCACTGGATGATTCCATTGATGTTTTATTATCTTGATTACAATGCTTTGCTGGTCGTGTTTATGTGACTAACAGATGACAGGATACTATTAGTCATCATGTATTGTTCTTATTGCTGTTCCGATGATTATGCTCCTCTATTGATGTTGTGCTGCTGAGTCTCTTACTCTGACTAATGTATTTCATGTTTGTTTTATGTTGCACTCTTGGCTGCTAAACCCTCTGGCCTTTGGGGACAAATACATTGGAAGGGTTTGTTTTAACAGTAGTCAGACAATGGACCCCTTTTAAAAGATTTAAAGCACATGGTCTAAAGTGCACAGCACAAGTGCATTTGGGGCGTGTCCAAATCCACTTTTGCTAGTTCAGCGGTGCTTAATCTGAGTGCAAAGTAAGGCACTGGGGGCAAAGAGGTTGTATTTAGTCTCTTCATTAATCATCATCATAATCCAATCAGGCTGTCATCTCCCATTCTCTTTAAAAGTGTCTCTCTATCTCTAGGAGAGATACTGGATCTGTCAGGATCTATAACCTTAATTAATGTTCATCTACTCATCAGGATGGTCACACACAGTTCATTTTTATAGATTGAGCTTGTGTGTGTGCAGGGGTTAAAGTGACACCTTCAATTAATAAGTAAATAAACAAACTTTTGTTTAGCTGGTATTTATTCTGCAGCGGTGCACCCAAGTCCATTCTAACATGCTCACAGTAGTCATGTTTCCATCAAGGAATTTCTAGGAATTTGGATGAGAGAAGCTCGATGGAAACACTGAAATTTGATGTGCATAAAAGTTTTTACGCTCGCTTGAGGTGTTTTTTTTTTTGTTTTGTTTTTTTAAATAGTTAATATACTAAACAGGAGATGGAAACACAGTTTCTGGAGAAGTTCTGATGTAGCGAGGATTTAACTCTCATGACTGATCAGCTGTTTCTGCTCTGCCGGTCAAGACGAGCTGACATGAAAGAACAATTATAAGTTGCCCAATTGAATCCAATTCCATTTCCTCTTGTCGGTGGCCAAAGTTGTCCGATTGGCAACCTGTTTTTTGTTGAGTTTTTTCTCTTTCTCACACAATCTGTGCTTCTTCTACTGTTTACTAACGGTTTAGCCTACAGCGATACATTACACTGCCATCTTCTGACCAAAGTATGTTTATGCAGCTTTGTTTATTCGCTCTAAACCAGTTGATGGATACATCCCTAATTCACATTTTCTTCAATGTGACATTTCAAAATTTGCTTCGACTTTAGTGGAAAAACGGCTAATGCCAAAGCTGCAATGCTAATGTTTTGCAGGTTAAGTTCTGTTACCAAAACATTCAGCATAGTAACATTTGTTTATCATCAATTTATAGACAAAGTACAGCTGAGGCTGATGGAATGTCATTAGTTTTTTAACAATTCATGACATCATCTTATAGTCGATTAGATGTTTCAGTCTGAAGGTCCGACTGACAGGTTGATACTGCCTTTCCTCAAACAACTCTCAACCAACATCAGTAGGTTTGGCTGCCAAGAATGATGTTGTTCCAAAGTCATAATGAAGAAATAACAAATCATCGTTAAAGGCGCGTAAGTTTCTGCCGTTTTTAAATATGACTGTTCAGCAGCTCTCTTGAGTCTCGGATGCTGATTATGTAACTGTAACAAAATAAATGAGAACTTAATAATGATTATGATTGATCACCCTCTTACTATAGCTTTCAAGTCTCTGCAAGTCGATTTTATACTGTACCACTGGCACAGTCCTAACTTACGGCTGTCTGGAATGTGATAAATCAGAAAAAGCCGATATTCTCAGCAGTGATGTAAAGCTTACACAGTTTGCAGTTAATGGGCTCAAACATGCAAAACCACCTGAATAATCCTTCGGGCCACTACTGACATATGGACCGGCTTCATTGTACGACTGGAAAGAATAACGAATGCAAACATTTGGTTCCTACACGAGGGTCTCTCTAGAAAAGACGCTAACCAGTGCCAAAGCAGTCCT
The DNA here is from genome assembly GCF_030273125.1 of Centropristis striata. NCBI lineage: Eukaryota > Metazoa > Chordata > Actinopteri > Perciformes > Serranidae > Centropristis > Centropristis striata. Next base: position 9,834,112 of record NC_081524.1, on the reverse strand, counting down.
GCCAGTTTTACACTGAAGCAATCTAATTATAGAGACTCTGGCAAACTGTCTTTAATGATGCAATGGCTGCTAACTGAAAACATTCTCCTGTGTGTCTCTCTGCTCTTGACTCCGTCTCTCCCTCTTGTCAGTTGTGTTTTGTTGTGTGGGACAGAAACAGCAGCTGCTCATAAGTATTCATTAGCCCGGCGTATGGATTAGCTGAGACAAAATGTGAGAGTGTAGATTGGACTCCACACTGTGCTGCCTCCTCCAGAACACAGCAGGTCCTTCTGCCTCTCCCTGAGCTCTAACCACAGCTGTTCAACACCACTTGACTTTTCAAACAACAATGTTCTCGCATGGCTGTGGCAACTTTTGTTCGTGCTCGCCAAAAGCATTTGTCTTCTCTTGTTTAAAACGCCTTCATCTCTTTGTGGCACGTTTCATTTAAGCTTGTTCCCCCCTCCATTGACAAAACAGTTACGAGACGCTGTCAAGGATGTTTGTTGATACCTCGGTGGTTGTTATGGTGATTTGTGGCCTCAGTCATCAGATACTCTGCTTTGATTTTTTTTTGCACACGCAGCTTCGTCCAGTGAGTCTCACATTTAATTTAATTCATTCTGTCATCTGGCATACTCACACACATACTTACTCATTTGGACAACTTGCTAGTTTTTCGTCAATGAGAAAAAAGAGATTTCAGCCTCTCTTTCTCTCCCCGCTTGGAACACATGCACCATGTATCGGTTGCGTTGTGTCTCCCGTTCAGGACAGCTGCACCGGCTCCCTGAGATCTCCTCTGTGCCCATACGCGCCCCACGCACCAATGCATACACACACACCACGCCAGGCCATAAGTCACCCTCTCTACACCACCTCCCTCCTCCCAAACACACACACATGTACCCATGTCATCGCTGCTCTTGTTCCACCGTCTCCACCCTGTTGCGCCTGAGCTAACTCCACTATTCACTCTGTTTCCATACATTCCCCCTCCTCCCCGGCTCCCTCAACGACTCCCCCCGCCACCCCCCTCTCCCTACGATCTTCTGTCACTACAGCTGTGTGTCAGCTGTCGGCCTGTCCCAGTCTAGTCAGAGATGAAGCCGAAACACAGAGGGTCTACAGGGAAGACAGCCTGGCCTCTCTGTCTCTCCCAGCTGTCACTCCCACTTCAGACTTCCACTTATCATGAGGTTTCTTTCCTCCCTCTGGCTTCACCACTGGAAGTCCTCCTCGAACACTTTCTTAAAAAGTAAAATATGCACGAGAGATAGAGCAGTGAAATGTGCTTATTTTTTTTATGTATGATTCACATATTCTACATCACATCTCACATATGCTATATATCTAGAGTTATCCATGTTCTCATACCGTTTTTTTCCTTCCACACACTGATTCCATTACTGGAGCTGGTGTCTCGGCTGATTCGACACAAGTGAGTTCAAGCAGCTATAAGGAACTTTAATTTTGTGTTGAGATGAGCAGCACCTGATGGAAAAAAAGCAAGTGCTGCTAGAAAACCTCCAGAAAATACTGTACCGATTGCTCAACTGCCAGTTTATCACAGTAGCTACACTAAGCTAAAATAAATGCCGTCTAATACAGCAGTCCAGCAATAAATCCTCCTCTCAAGAAGATTATAATGTTCAGCTATTATTAAAACCCTTGTTGATTCAACTTCATGATCATTTGGAGGCTTTAGTTTGTGGTTTCATTGAAGTGTCCACTGAGAGATGTTTCTAATATTTTTTATCCATCCCGTTTATAATGAAGAAGATAAACTAATAACACTCCTCTATAGATCCCAGCACCAAATGACTCCAGCCTCCCAAATGGTCATAAAGTTGTATTAATAAATAAACCGTCAACTGAGTGTTTTAGTAAGTAAGTTTCACTCACTGAACAATGCAACATCAGCAATTAATTTACTTTGCACTAACCTAACACAGACCATGTTTGCATCCCCATTAATTCAAAATACTTTGACATCTGTCCTTCTCTCTCACTCCTCGGCTTTCATTTCTCCGATGCTGCAGCTTTTATCTGTTTGTTATTTATTCCAAACAAGCACTTCAACCGGGCGCTCTAAATATGCTCTCAGCTATTAAGAGAGCGCGGGTTTGAAATCCGTTCGGAACACAGAAGGAATAAGAAATTCTCTGGGAGTAAATGGGGCCGGCTAATTATACCATCTTCAATTACCGAGCTGTTTGTACCCTTTCTGAAGGCAGCAAAGTATTATTGTATCACGACATTCTGCTGCCAGAGAGAAAAACAAATTAGTGTGTGAAAGTGGCCTTTGTTATATGGCTCTGCACTGCTCCTCTGGGGGGGTTGGCCCATTGCTGAGCTCGGCATTCAAGACACAGAGAAACAAATGGCTGTGAGACAGGCTACGTGCTTTGGACTAAGAGGATTTGATTGAGGGAGTTGAGATATTGATGAAGATGCTGAGCCTGTGTGCTCGGCAGCCTCAGGGCTAGATCTCTATGTGCATGTGTAATGTATATGTGGGCGGGAAAATGAAATAATTTGTGGTTTCATGGTGGTTGCTGCAGTTTGTGCAATACAAGATGAGAATCCTAAAGTGGATGTTATTCTAAATATCTGTTTTCCTGCACCAGGTATGCCTGTGGACATCAGCGGGTCCCCGGACAGGTAACCAGGTGTGTTGCTGCTGTCATGGCCTTGCCAACCCTGCGACTGTTCCCTGCCACGGTGGTCACAGTGCTGGTGGCGCTGGTGGCGTCTTCAGGGGACCATGAGTGGCACTTTAACCCAGGTAGGTTCCCGTAAACACACATGCTACTAAAACATCTAAAATGCTGCTGGATAAATTGTCCCCCAAAGTTTTTTTTTATTGTTTTCTCCCCAAAGAACTGTCTCATCCGGAACAGCTTGGCAGTTGGCACATTTCAAGGTTGTTTTTTATTCCCACAAACTCAGACATGATTGAATTTTAAAGCCGTCGTCTCTCTCCTTCTCCTCTCCTCCTCGTGTCCACGGTCGCAGCAATCATCCGTCCTGCTGCTCCGACATTCTCCTCACATTCTCAGATCAGTAAGGCTCATTCTCTGCCCGCTATCAACAGGCTATCCTGTGTCCTCTCCCTGTCTGCCAGCCAGTCGTGTGTAATAGGAGAACGAGATAGCCGCGCGGTCTCCCCCCTTCTGGCTCGCCAGGACCGCTAATGCACAGGCAGCTCATGAAAGTGTCAGTCAAAATGTCAGGGAAGGGAGCGCATGAGGGGTTAGTGAATGAAAGCCAACCAGGTGTAACTAAAGGAGACGGCGTGGTCGACTTTCTGACTGCAGCAGCTACACTCTCAATGAAACTCAGGCTGCAAATGGAGATTATTATTTTAACTATGTGTTTATTAATCATTATGAATGAAAAATCCTTATATTGGAGAAAATTAATCCATCAAATGTTTGGAGTTTCTGCTTTATAAATGACTTAAATGATTATCCTAATTAGAACTGAAACAATCAGTTGATTAATCAGTTGGAGGGGAAAAAACGTGTCTGCCACTACTTTGATGGAAGGTTTAAAGGAAGGAGCGTTTGAATATCAATTAACTCACCCTGTGCTACCTTGAAATCGTGAAGAAAAACGTTTTTCTCGCATGCCTCCAGGGTGGACGGAAAATCCCCACACAAAAGTCCTTGATGAACTGAATTAAATGGTGGCTGCATTCAACAACATCAAAACCATTTTAAAAACTCCTGCAGTATAATCCAAGTCTCATTTATCCAGTTGTGTGCTAAATCCGTACTGTTTCAAACACAAACTGCCTCAGGCTTGCTCAGTTAGGCTTCTTGAACTTATTTATAAATGGATGTTTTGATCTATTTTTCTTGTTGTAAAAAGTGGCCCCCATTTATTGAAATTCATGAAGAAGAGGGCCGCAGGTTCAAATCTGGCCTGCGGCTGTTCTGTTTGGAGTTAGCATGTTCTCCCCGTGTCACGTGGGTTCTCACCGGGTACTCCGGCACATGCACTTAGGTTTAATTGGTAACTCTAAGTTGCCTGTAGGAGTGAATGAGAGTGTGATTGTCTGTCTCTATGTGTCAGCCCTGTGATAGTCTGGAGACCAGGGTGGACCCGCCTCTCTCCCAGTATCAGCTGGGCTCAGCTCCAGCCGCCTGCGACCCGAGTTTGGATTCAAGGATAATGAATGAATGAATGAATGAATGAATCATGGGGCAATGACAGAAAATAGAATTCTAGGTAACACGGGGTGAGCAACTGATATATGACTAGGCCTGTCACAATAACAAATTTATTAGGACGATATATTTTCCCAGAAACTATCACCATAAACGATAGTATCGCTGTATTAATGTCATTTTAGTTTTCTAACAATATTCAGGCATAATAAGTACATCCTTTTCCACAGCAATTTTTAAATCGCAAGATTATTAAACATTGAAATTAAAATGTGAAAAAGAAATGTTAAAGTATCCTGGATAAATAAAACATAAATAAATAAACTACAACTAAATAAAATACAGACTTTTAGGCTCTGTTAACAAAAAATGCACTGAGATAAACATGTATTATCAATATTTTAATATTAAAATAACATAAAAAGCTGGAATGTCTGCTTGGGATTTTTTTCCCGGCAATTCGTACTGCCTGTCAAACATTTGCAGCATTACTTTAAACACAACACAAAAAAGCACAAAAAGTCACACATGTAAACGACAATATATTGAGTCCAGAAAAAAACTATGATGTCCACTTTTAAATATCGAATCCAGCCCCCTGCGACCCAAGTTCGGATAAGTGGTCAAGGATAATGAATAAATGAATGAATGAATGAATGAATGAATGAATTATGGAGGCATGACAGAAAAACTGTCTTCTTCAGGAATTCAAGGTAACATGGGGTGAGAAATTTACATATAACAGGTCATTTCAAGGTTGAAGTATCCCTTTAAGTCATTTCAGGCATGCCAGCAATGTAATGCGTAGATATTCTGCTGAACGATTATTGTAGCTTAGATTGATGGGAAACAGTTGGAGATTGATGAACTGACTGTGGTACACAACACACACACATGAACGCAGAGTTTGTCCTGTTGTAAAAACTGAATCAATCTTGAAGCAGGAAGGTTAAGTGCACGGGCTTCACAGGCTTTATGAAAAATGAAAAAAAAGTCAAGTGAAAGCAAAGGACACAGAGCGACAGACGGAGAGGTGAGAAGATTGCAGATGTCGGGGTGTTGACTGGTGATGTGTGATGATGATGATGTAATAAAATGGGCACCTGTCTGCAGGGCGTGAATCAACTGTGTGTGTCTGTGTATGTGTGTGTGAGTCTGTGTGTGTCTGTGTATATCAGTATGTGTGTCTGTGTATGTGTGTGTGTGAGTCTATGTATGTGTGTGTGTATATATGTGTGTGTGTGTGTGTGTGTCTGTGTCTGTGTGTATGTTTGTCTATGTATATGTGTGTGTGTGTGTGCGTCTGTATATATGTGTGTGTGTGTGTGTGTGTGTGTGTCTGTATATGTGTGTGTGTGTGTGTGTACATGTATGTGTGTGTGTGTGTGTGTGTGTGTGTGAGTCTATGTGTGTGTGTGTGTGTGTGTGTCTGTATATGTGTGTGTGTGTGTGTGTGTGTGTACATGTATGTGTGTGTGTGTGTGTGTGTGTGTGAGTCTATGTATGTGTGTGTGTGTGTGTGTGTGCAGCCATTGGGGTTTTTAGGGTTTGTCATTCAGCCCAACATTCCTGTGCGCTGACTCAATGACAGAAACTGAGTTAGACACCCGGCCCACCCCGCCTCTTTCTGTCACCCTCAGCTTCCCCTCCATATCACTGTCAGTACCCCTTTCCACTTTATCACTACCTCACCCCCCCTCAGCCTCTCACCCCCCCTCTCCACCATCTCATGACTGACTTCAGAGCAGATAGCTGTGTCGTTGGGTAATCCCTGCCTGGGACCACGCTATCTGGATCATTTGATAATGCTGCTGCTGGACCGGGGTCAGCGCCGATATCTGAGACCTGTCTGTGTTCTTTTTAGTCGCCCTTGGTTTCTTTCTCCCTTTTGTTCTCTTCCCGCAAATCTCCGAGCAGTAGTAACTGGAACCGGGGCTGTGCATGATCGCCGGAGCCCTGAGGAGGTGGCTTTGTGTGGGATGGAGAGCTAGAGGGAAAGACTAAAGCAGAACAAAACAGGAAAGGTGTAATCAAAGAAGACATGTCACAGTATCTCACCGGGGGCGCTGGATACATATAGCCTCAGATGAATTTTAATGACTATCTTTGATGTTGTCACTTTTGACAGGACAAAGGGGAATAAGTGCTCCAAAACTCTGCCATTACATTTTAAATAAAGTCATTAGAAACGACTCGACCCAAAAAGATTCTGCAACAATAACAGTCATTTATTGTTCACTTTGGCATTTCTCCTCTCTGTCTGTGTGGCTTATGAAGCATGAAGTCCGGAAGTTTTTCCCAGAGATGACATAACAACATTATGCTCCGTGACCAATGATGGCTGCTGACACTCTAATGGAAATATTAAGTTTCCCTTGGACATGTGCTCCATACGGATGAGAATGATGCTCATTTCTCTCTCTCTCTCTCTCTCTCTCTCTCCAACTTTCTCTTATCTCTCCCTCCTTCTCTCCTCTCTCTTTTCCCCCCAATCTTCCCCCTTCAGCTCAGTGTCGTTACGCCCTGGGTATGGAGGATGGCACCATCCCAGACTCTGACATCACCGCCTCCAGTGCCTGGTCTGACTCCACTGAGGCCAAACACGGAAGGTAGGAAATGTGTGTTACTAATTGCATCACTAAAGACCGAAGTCAGAAGAAAAGCTTGACGCTCTAAACTTCACCTGCTGGTAAATTAACTTAAATACTGTCATGGAAAAAATTATTAGACCACCCTTGTTTTCTTCAATTTTGTACATTTGTTTGGACAAATATGATAATAACAACAAAAATTGCTGAAAATATTTTAATTTAAGGGCTAATATCTAGCCATTTTCCATGGTTTTCTTGAAAATAACCGAAATCATTACCAAGAAAACCATTGAAAATGGCTAGATATCAGCTCTTAAATTAAATTTTTATGAGCTATTTTTGTTGTTATCATTATATTTGTCCAAACAAATGTACCTTTAGTAGTACCGAGCATTTAAATGAACAAGAAAATAAAGAAAACAAAGGTGGTCTAATATTTTTTTCCATGACTCTATATGTTCTTGGGAGCATTGTTCAGAGTGCTATTTCTTCCATCTTGTACATGTTCTTTTGTGCAGCAGCTAGTATTTATCATTCACTAAATACATTACTCTCACCACAGTAATTAAGTGGGTTTCCCTGTGCACTTCCTGTATGTTGTGTGGTTTCAGCATAGAAACCTTCTGCTTAAGAGTAACTCAACACCAGGCTGATCACTCCCAGCAACACTGCTGCTCTGTTGCACCTGTAACCCAACAGTGATGGATTTCTGTGTTGTTTTGTTCCAATTAGACCTCTGCTTCTCACAACCTGCTGGCAGGTTTGAAAAAGATGTTTTCTTTAAAAAAAAAAAAAAAACGATTATCAAAATTGCATCATTTATCAAAACCACCAACTGTAAAAACAGAAACTACCAATGGATATTAATATTTCTGCTGGTCCTTGAATGAATCATGCATAACAAATGCTTCCATCAGGAAAAATAACCAGACTGAAACTTAAAATAGTGATATTTTATCAAAGTCACTTTTGTCTCAAATTGCATCATGTAACCACACACACACACACACACACACACACACACACACACATACACATACACACACACTTAATTCTGCACTCCTCAGTGCATCTGTGGAGCCATGAATTACTTGGCTGAGAAAATTAAACTGAACTGATTAGAGAGGACAATCGAGGTTGTAAAAATGTAAATAGTTCAATATCTATAGCATGTACATTTTCTTTTCAATATTAGTAACACTTGTGGGAAAATTATATATATATATATATATATATATATATATATATATATATATATATAGTCATGGAAAAAAATATTATACCATTGTTTTCTCCTTGCTTTCTTGTTCATTTAATGCCAGGTTCAACTAAAGGTACATTTGTTTGTACAAATATAATGATAACAAAAATAGCTCATAGTTTAGTTTAAGAGCTAATATCTAGCCATTTTCCATTTTTTTCTTGATAATGATTTTGGTTATTATCAAGAAAACCATGGAAAATGGCTAGATATCAGCTCTTAAATTAAACTCTTATGAGCTATTTTTGTTGTTATCATTATATTTGTCCAAACAAATGTACCTTTAGTTCTACCAGGCATTAAAATGAACAATAAATTAAAGAAAACAATGATCTAATTTTATTAGAGAAAGAAATTCTTAAAGAAATTCTCCTTACATCTAGCCATGATTGTGCTGTTTCTATAGAAATGCAGGACCTCTATGTGAAAAATGAGGCCATGTTGAGTACAATGTGGCAGAAGCAAAAAAAAAAAAGAAAAACTCCCTGGAACTGCTTAGTGGTTTAGAGAGTTAGGATCAAATTATCTTTAAAGGTCAATAGCAGTTATTGGATGTGTGCAGCACAGTTATAGATTTCAGAAATTATTATTCTTACCATTCCCGACAGTCGTTCTTTTGTTGTTTTGAGATAAGTCAGTGCAGACTTTTCAAAACAGCTTGCAATTAAACGGCATTACTGTGCAATGACAAGGTAACATTGATATAAATTAGTGCAGACTTGATGTTCACTGAGATGGATTACACAATTACAGATTTAAGAGTGTGTTACTTTATGTTCACACCATACAGAAATAAAAACTGAACCAATATATAACATTGTGAAAGTACAGTCGGATTTCCAAAGCTTAGACTTAAAACATTAACTGTGATGTAAAGTGAATGGTATAGGCATTAATTCAACTTAAACCTGCAAAACCACAGTTATAGCACTTAGCATTTGTCTTGAGTCCTTTGAATCTTAAGGCAATTCACTCTGTTGAATCTGAAGTGATCCTTTAAAACACCAAATTCACACAACAAACGAACAGCTTGAGGCCGTGATAGACCAACAACTCGTGTTCTTCAAGGTAAAATTCCTGTTTTTCTCAATGGAGTCTGGTGGCTTTGAACAGAACATCACAACTTCAGTTCCCTCTCTGTAAACTTAAACAGAGCTGAAGGAAAATACCCTAAATATATACTTATATTTACTTTATTTATAACACATTCTAGTACAGGAACACATGCACATGTCGCTGTGGAAGGGACGTGTTTGTCTGCATGTCTTTTTTTTTTCAGTCTGTTGGCACCACACTTAAGTAATTTGTCCGAGGTTTATTAGATTATGATAGAAGATGATAGTGTGTGTCTTTGTAAAACCCACTGGGTAATTATATTACCACCATTCCTGTCTGGCAGTGAGGTCATATACATGAGAGCCAAGTTAGGCCTGCAACATGGTAAAGCCATGCAGTCGGGGAACGTGTGTGTGTGTGTGTGTGTGTGTGTGTGTGTGTGTGTGTGTGTGTGTGTGTGTGTGTGTGTGTGTGTGTGTGTGTGTGTGTGTGTGTGTGTGTGTGTGTGTGTGTGTGTGTGTGTGTGTGTGTGTGTGTGTGTGTGTGTGTGTGTGTGTGTGTGTGTGTGTGTGTGTGTGTGTGTGTGTGTGTGTGTGTGTGTGTGTGTGTGTGTGTGTGTGTGTGTGTGTGTGTGTGTGTTCATTTGTCTCCCTTGGTCTGTCAGGGCTGGGTCTCTTGGCTGAGTGTCTAACCATGTGGAAACGATTATTAGCCCAAACTGTTTTTTAAGAGACATCGGGGACACGCTGAGAGAGAAAACAGCGGACATAGAAAAAAAAAGCAAACAAGTGAAGGTGGATCACTGTGACGGCGTGCTGAAAGCTGCAGAGAACTTAATTTGAAAACAGGGTTTGAGGGAAGGTGTTGGGTTAAGGGAGGGATTCAGGGCTGGTGGCTGTAATTACTCTCAGGCAGTGAAATATCAACATATTGGTGTGAGGGAGTGGAGAAAAAGTTGGATAGGAAAAAGAGAACTGAGAACAAGGGCTGAGTGAGGAATTGTTGGCAGGTATTTAGGTAGGAAGCAGAAGACAGAGAGAGAGAGAGAGAGAAATAGGAGAAAAATGAGGTTGTTGGCAGAGCAGCAGGCTGTAATGTTAATCCTGCTGGCTGGTGCATGGTGGACCGAACTCTGCCCAGCCACATTCCTCCTCTCTCCCTCCTCATCCTCTGCTCCCTGCTTCATCACGGGACACTTTGTGGAACTCTAATGTGTTGATATCATCTCGCGGTTTCCGGCTGTATGATCTCACCCACCGAGGGGACTGATTGAAATACAAGCGCCACTGTCAGCGTGACCGAGTTGATATAGTGATTTGTTTTGGCGGTCAAAGCAGCAGCCTTTTATTCTGAGAGAAGCCCCACAGTGGTCAGAGCGTGGTTGTGGCCTGGCGTCCGCTCCAAAAGCTCCTCGTACAAGCTGATCCGACTTCAAGGACACACCGAGCCAAGTTTGTGGTCTCCATGTGGCCAGTATGTGGTGGCAGTATGGACTTTTCTTCTCAGGTTGGATTGACGAAGGTCACGCTGAGTGAAAATCTTTTAGTGCTGCGTGTGTGTGGTCATGGCAGGCCCAAGAAACCGCGAGTAAAGACTCGGTCCTGACGTTCTGCACCAGATCTTGTTGTAGGGTTTGAAGAGCTAGTAATTTTCACTCCTTTCATCTCGATTCCTCCCTTCATCTGTTCTCTGTATTTCCCAGCAGTCTCTCTACTGCCTGCTGCGTGCCTTCAGCTACAGCCAGGCTTTCTTCCTTCAGTCAGCATTGCCCAATTTATATATGAATGTTTGGCCGCTGTTGAATCAATATGTATGTTGGTAGAGGAGGGTCAGGCGGTTTGTGTTGGATAGTGTTTGTATTTAATTCTCAGTTGTACCTCTGCAAGCTGCCGGCTCTTGATGTAGTCAGGGTTGTTGTGGATGTGTTTGTATCTCTGCATATGAATGTTTGGGTATAGGACTGGGATTTCGTGAACTTTTCAGTTCTTACTTTTACTTTTTATTTTTTGTTTTGCTGTGCAACATTAATAAGCCTCTGTTTGTCACAGGTTGAGTACTGGAGAGGGCGACGGAGCGTGGTGTCCTGCCGGAGCCGTTTTCCCCAGTGGATCCGAATATCTTCAGGTGAGGCTGTCTGTCTGTTTTCTCTGCTCTGGTTTGCCTTTGACATTTGGAAGCAGTGCTCAGCACAACCACTGTTTATTAAAAGAAAAGCACAATGTCTTTGTTGTTAATTGTTTTTTTTTTATGATTATGAAGCTGATATGAGATGTTGATGATTTCATAAAAGCTTTAATCTTCTCAAGGCCTCACTTTAGAGTGATTCTACAACAGATAATGAGTTGTAAGGCACTAAAGTTGTGCGTTTTTTGGGAAGTACACCTATTTGCATTCATGCTGAGTTATATTAGAAGATTGATACCTCTGTCATATCTTCCTACTAAATCTGAATCTAGAGCCAGCAGGCGCTTAGCATGGCTTAGCGTAAAGACTAAACAGGATGATGTTCTTATCAAAAAAACATAAGCTCCTCAAGTCAACCAGAGAAAAGTAAGGCAAGTTTAACTCCCAACAGCTCACTCCACTTGAGGAGATTCGAGCGCTTCAGCTCCTCCGACAGACAAACCGAAACTCGTACAAAATGAATAAATATTAAAAAAAGTCTAGAAAGACTTTAAAAGGACTTTGGAGTATGTTTTCTCTTTTTGGTGGGTATGGAGGTTTTTGCCCGGACAGCAAAACTTTTCAGATATCTCATGTATACATTTTTTAAAAAACTTTATGACTCTGAGATTCAGATTATCGAAACAAACCTCCAGTCTGTCATAAAGTTTTGATAAAACCCCGTGGTATTAACAGGGCAGTGCAGTTGCAGAACACAACATGTTGTTCAATGCACCACCGCTTCTGTTTAAATAAATAAATAATAAACTTTTGTTAGTAGTCTTGTAGTTCCCTCTATAACGAAGCACATAATAACCATCACTTTCTCTGGTTCACTGAAGTTGCAACCAGTAAATTCATTTGACTGGATCGTAAGAATTAATGGATTGAGTTTTTATTTAATTAACAGTGTGATGACAGCATGCATACTGAAGTGGCCAGAAATGACTTCTATTGGGTTAGCATGCCAACACAGCCCGGACTACAGATTTATTGCGCCGGCAGGAAGGAATAAATAATTAAACAGCAGAAACTAGAATGCGCCTCGCCAGTTTGCAGCCTCCTCTTAAAGGGCACGGCCGGAGATAGCACTGGGACATGCATTTTTCCCAAAATGTCAACCTCTAAATCTAGCCCACATTCAGCTTTTTTGTTTATTTTTCTCTATCTTGTTACTGTATCTCAATCTGTGTCTGTGTATTTTTGTGCGATGTGTGTTTTGATGATGTGTGTTCCTGTGTCCTGCAGATAGACCTGCACCAACTCCACTTCCTGGCTCTGGTTGGAACACAGGGCCGCCACGCTGACGGGCACGGCCGGGAGTTTGCCCGCAGTTATCGGCTCCGTTATTCTCGAGACGGAGTGAAATGGCTCACCTGGAAGGACCGCTGGAGCCACGAGGTGAGCAGGGTCTTTTTGTTTTGTTCACTACAACAGAGCCGGAGACCCCCTCACGTGTTCCCTAATGAAGAGAAGTGACAATTTGAATGTCATTAAATGAGCTTTGGGGGAATCGATGAACTTACAGTTGAGGTTGATGCTCCATTATTGATACGTAACAGCTCAATATCCTGCCCTGTTTAATATAAATGTCTGTGTTAAACACAGAGGGCCTGTGATATTTATCTGCATTTGATTTATTTATGATTTATTCACAAGTGGAGCAGTTTGGCATTGTGCCAGCTAAACTTTGTTGGTAACTTCTCTGTTCAGGCAAAAAGCAGCCTTCAGCCTCAGATTTCATCACAGTTAATATCTTACCTTGAGCTGGTAAAGGCACGATTGGCCCGATTTTGTTCGGTCAATGTCCAGTATTTTCTTGGGTTCTGCACTTGTACTAGGCCTGTCATGATAGCACATTTTTTAGGACGATATATTTTCTCAGAAACTATCACGATAAACTATAGTATTGTTGTATCGATGTCGTTTTAGTTATTTAACGAAATTAGACCATAATAAGTACATCCTTTTCCACAATAATTCATTTTTTAATCTTGAGATTATTAAACATTGGAATTGAAATGTGGAAAAGAAATATTAAAATATCCTAGATAAATAAAACAAATCAATAAACTACAACCAAAACAAATAAAATAGACTTTCAGGCTATGTTAACAAAAAATGCACTGAGATAAATATTCTGTATTATATTATTTTATTATTAAAATAACATATAAACAGCTGGAATGGCTGCTTGGGAAATATAGTTTTTTTTTGGTCAAACATTTGCAGCATTACTTTAAAATCAATATATTGTCGTATCAACTTTTATATATTGAACGATAAGTCGATATAGTGTTTATCGTGACAGGCCTAACCAATACTACATAATCGTATAAGAATTTGGATCCAGTTGCTAATATTTCGGCGAATAAAACGTAGGAATCATTATCTTACAAATTGCAAGAAAATGTAAATCTTTGGGTGAAAGCTGCTCTTACAAAAACTGCCACAGGCTAATATTCAAGTAAATCACAAAAACTAAAAATCAGTCCTTCTTCACACCTTTGTGTATTAAAGAAAAAGTGAATTCATATGAGCTCTACTTAGATTAATAGAAATGGAAGACACATACTGAATAAAAAGTCAGAGCCCCGAGGCAAGGCTCATTCTACCTCTCAGATAACAGGGGAGACGAGCAATGTACTGTGTGATTGGATATTTGCACTCCTCTCCCTTAGGTGGTGTCAGGAAATGAGAACACCTATGATGTTGTGCTGAAAGACCTGGGACCTCCCATCGTGGCCCGCATGGTGCGCTTCTACCCGCTGGCTGACCGGGTTATGAGCGTTTGCCTTCGGGTGGAGCTCTACGGTTGTGTCTGGAACGGTGAGTGTTTGTGTGGAAGCGAGAGAGGCACGAAGAGACTGCAGAGTAAAGAACATCCCTGTCTTTGTTGTTACTTTAGTATTCATTTGGTCTGTATATTCTGAGGCATGTCCACCAGATAAATCAGAGCACATTTCATATGGGGAAGGTAACTCACTTCACCATCATCCTAGATTTACTCCTGTATCAGCCAGTAAAAGCAGGATTTGTTCGATGGTAATGATTACGAGTGGGTGTTTTTTCGCCATACATCCCATGCATTGATATGAGGCCTCGCATCAAATTAACAGCCCCACTGAGGGTTTCTTGAATAAAAAGAAGCCACATGGTGATAAATTGTATTGGTCTCCATGTTTCCCAAAGCACAACACTGACTAGTTTAGTATTTATGACTGGCTCACCTCGTCTCTGCCCCATCCACCTCCCTCAGACCGCAACAGACTGCCTGTAAATCAGATCCTGTCACGGAGGCTAAAAGCCCCCAGATCCCGCTCTGCGTCCTCGGAAGAAACCATCTTTCAAAAAAATTCTCTAATGTGGATTCAGTGCAGCACAATCCCACAAGTCAGAGATTATACGGGATCTACAGAATGTCAAGTTTTATGCACATTCTGCGTCGCATCTCATCCCGTATCAGATATTGTGGCGGCACAGTGTCTCTTCTTTATTGTTTTACATTCAGTTTGGGCGCATTAGGGCTGGGCTATACATCCATATGATTATTTATCTTTCAAAAGAATTGTATCATGATGAAGTCATACAGATTACATCAAGATATTGTGTTGCACAATTAAGTTGTCGATGATAAGAAACACATGTTAAGGGCCCATTTACGCCCAACGTAAAATAAGTATAAAAGTCCACTTGAAACCCAAATGTTGGTTAAAATAAATTGTAAGTTGTGTTTTCCAACAGCGTTTCATTTGTTCAGCTTCATTATACAACTCAAGAATTCATCTTAGCTACACCACGGTGTAAGCTAATGTTGTAATCTGATTATTCTTTATTTATGTGCATGCATGCAAAGATAATCTGTGTATAGCTGGAAATATTTATTTTATTTTTCTCTATAATTTCACTTGAAACTGTTACGTTCATTTTGCATTAAAGTTCATAATTACACTTTTTATTTGGCAAGTATTTAATTCACACAGGAGTATATAAAACATTTTTTTTTTTTTTTTGTTTTTTTTGACAGATAGGTCATATCGTGATATACAGTCATGGAAAAATTATTAGACCACCCTTGTTTTTCTTCATTTTCTTGTTCATTTTAATGTCTGGTACAACTAAAGGTAAATTTTTTGGACAAATATAATGATAACAACAAAAATAGCTTAATTTAAGAGCTGTTATCTAGCCATTTTTCATGGTTTTCTTGGTAATGATTTTGGTTATTATCAAGAAAACCATGGAAAATGTCTAGATATCAACTCTTAAATTAAACTCTTATGAGCTATTTTTGTTGTTATCATTACATTTGTCCAAACAAATGCACCTTTATTTGTACCAGGCATTAAAATGAACAATAAAGTGAAGAAAATGGGTGATAATACAACATATAATTTTTTCCATGACTGTACATCGTTATCGGGATGAAATTACCTATGTCAGCATAAAAAGACTTTGACCATATCGCCCAGCCCTCGGACCCACATTTCTCACACATCCAAGTGCATAACCACATCCATAGACACTCCTTTATGGTCAAACTGAGCATACTGTGGCACACATACTGTAAATCCTATGTGAAGCGCTGTTTATTATGTGTAGCAGAGCAGCGGGCTGCAGCCCGTGTTGCTGACGTCACCTCTGCTCTCAGGGAGCGAGCTGATTAGCTGTGTGTTGGAGCGGAGAGGCTTGAGTTTCACCGGTTAATGGTGGCGGGGACTGAGTGGGCCTGAGCAGCGGACCTCTTCGTTTGTTTTACTACTTAAAATCCAGCTGTAGCCGTTTCCCCCGTGGCATTGATTACTGTTTAATGTTGGCTCTTGATGGAAATGGAAAGTTTCACATGCAGTTTGTGCAGGTCTGTTTCTGCAGGAAACACAACAAAATGTTTTGCCTTTTACAATCACATGAATATTTTTTTACATATTTCTCTGTCGCTCAGATGGGCTGAAGGCTTACACGGCTCCCATGGGTCACGTCATGCACCTGTCTGGCCCATCTGGCATGCCTGTCTATCTAAATGACTCCACCTACGATGGGAGTACTGAGCAGGGGTAAGATATTCAGCCGCTCCAGGCTTTTTAACATTTTCATTTCTATGTATGAGTAAGTATCTCATCTCCATACATTCCCATAAACAGCTCCTCTTGGATTACGTTTTCATGGAAATGTATGATGAAACTGACTCGACCTTGAGTACAAACACGTCTTCTGCAAATATCACAAGATCACAACTACAAGTACAGCCCAACTAATATGAGATTTTTAAGGTCGATACCAATTTTAGAGGGAAAATAGTTTGGATTGTTAAAGAATATTCTACAGCATTAAACATTATATCAACAAATTCCAGACACGAAAGCTGAGAAAATAAAGAATAAATCAAAATAAAATAAATTGCTAGTAAATTGCCGTCTGTTTGAATTAATAAAATAAATTTAATTAATAAAAATGAATTCAATAATTAAATTAAATCTAATTAAATTAATTTTTTAAATTAAAAAAAAAACATTTTTTAAATCCCCACAAGCATTGTTTTCTGCATCAAATGCTCAGTAATCAGACTTTATTGACCCCTGGAGGGAAATTTAGTTTCGCTCCAGTAATTAATAAAGTCAATAAAAACGTTTTTTCAGGACTTCCGGTTATGGCGGCCACCTAGGGAGACGTGCTTCGCGCTGCTCTGCCTTAGCCACTAACATTTCTACTAAAAATACTCGCAATTATAACATTATTTGGTAATATAGGGTGAGCGTGGAATTTGTAATGCCGAAGGCTGCTAGTGCAAGTAAAGGAAAAGGCAAACCGTCAAAGCAGCCGAAGTTACCGGACTACCGTGTTAGCAGCGACACACAGAAAGCTAACGAGGACATGGCGGAGGACGAGGCCAGCGGAGGGGAGACACTGGGAGGTGCGACGGCGGATGCGGTGCTGGCTGCTATAAGCTCCATGAAAACGGAGTTCACTTCAAGATTTGATGGAGTTATGGCGGCGATAGAAAATATGAGGAAGGAGATAAATGAATGCACAGAGCGAGTGACGCAGGCCGAGTTGCGGATATCAACCGCCGAGGACGACGTAGCTGGTTTGCAGACTAAAGTCCATGCACTGGAGTCAAAAAATAAGACTTTGGAGGACAAGCTTCTGGACTTGGAAACCAGATCCCGCTTAAATAACTTGAGACTGGTGGGTCTGCCGGAGGGTGCTGAGGGACGAGACCCATGCTCTTTTTTGGAGAAGTGGATACCGGAGGTAATGGATGCTGCGGCTACTATTGAACGGGCACACCGAATCGGACCAGCGAGGGACCCAAAGGCGCCACCGAGAACACTTATAATGAAGTTTCTCAACTTCAAGGACAAGCGGGCAGTTATGGAAGCTGTAAGGGCTAAGAAGGAGATCCGCTACAAGGAACATCAAGTACGGTTTTACTCTGACTTGGCTACGGGGATACACCAGCTGAGGAAGAACTTCGACCCAATCCGCCAGGAGCTGCGCAACTTGGGGATCCGACATGGAGTGATTCACCCCGCCAGGCTGCGGATAACACATAAAGACCGGACTTATACTTTTCAAACGCCAGCAGAAGCTCGGGAGTTTGTCAGGAAGATCCAGGAGGACACCGGCGGGAGTTAAAAACAAATGGTTGATCGCGTGGATACGGTAATATAATACCTGAATTATGGTGCTGAAAATCACTATCACAAATTTGGCTTAACGTGTGTTCTGAAGGCGTATTAGTATTCTGAAGGTAATTTCAGTTAACAATATATATATTTTTATATATGCATACGTTTCCACTTTATGATGAGGCTGTATAATGACTCAGGTAGGCACATGAAAAAAAAACGCACATACTAAGATACGTTGGGCTTTTGAACATGCATATTAAACGTAAAATACATTTGATTTATGGGGCATGCTTAATAAATAAAAAACGGTTGGTTGTAGATTAAAAATAAACACGCCACTTATGTTGCAGGCGAGTGTTAATTACTGTTATAATATAGCGGCAGAGTTGTTGTTTTTTCTAGTTTGTTATTTTTCTAAGGATAATTGAGTGGTTTGACTGATCCTCATTAAGTGTGGAACAGACGACAGCGATATCGGGAGTCAAGATGCTTTCAGGGGGGCTCTCACGAAAGTGGGAAAGGGGAAGTAATACATGTTCAGTGTGTGGGATTCGTGTTCAAGAATCCATGTTTGTTATGCTCCTCCGTAAGTTTTCTTTTATATTGCAAGGTAATCTATTATTGTCTCTTATTAAAGATGTCTCAAGGAGTAAACCTTAATTTTGTCTCTTGGAACTGCAGAGGTCTACAACAATTTAGAAAAGTTAAACAAGTCATAAATAAAATAAAGGAAATGGACTCCAAAATAGTGTTTCTACAAGAAACGCATCTCTTAGAAAAGGATACTATTAGGATACGGAGGAGATGGCAGGGTAGTGTATATACAGCATCATTCTCATCTCAGGCCAGAGGAGTTATGACCCTCATCCATAAGACTGTCCCATTTCAAGTTAAAAATGTTATTAAGGATACATTTGGAAGACATTTAATTATCCAGGGCTCTCTACTGTCAGAAAACTTAAACTTGGTAAATGTATATGGCCCTAATACTGACGATCCTAGTTATTTTGTAAATCTGTTCCTTACTCTCTCAACATTTGCAGGACATTATGTAATAGCAGGTGATTTTAACTGTACTTTGAATCCTAGTATGGACAGATCTACAGGACTAGATCCATCTCACAATAGGTGTAGAGCAGTAATTCATCGCTTTATTAAAGAATATAGCCTGTTAGATATTTGGAGAGAACTTAGACCACATGCCAAAACGTACTCTTGTTACTCAAACACATTTAAATCATATTCTCGTATTGATTATTTTTTAGTTTCTTCACAATTGCGGTCCAAAATTCATGACAGCTTCTATGATAATATTGTGATCTCAGATCACGCCCCATGTTGTATAGTATATGTTGATAAAAAATTGACAAAAGACCCAGCCAGATGGCACTTTCATCACAAATGGTTGCAAGATGAAGAATTTGTGAAATATATAGGAAAACAGATAGAAGAGTTTTTTGAACATAACACTACACAAACCTCTGCTAGTATAAAGTGGGAAGCTTTTAAAGCTTTCCTAAGAGGACATATTATCAGTTATACAGGTTCAAAATCAAAAAAGGCACGTGAGGAGAGAGTACAATTGGAATATAAAATAAAGACTCTCCAGGAAAAAGTTTATGAGAAAAGTGACCCACAAATGGAAAGCGAATTACTGATTTTGAGGGCTGAATATGATAAGCTGTCTGCTTCCAGAGCTGCCTCTAGTCTTCTAAGACTAAAGCAATCCTTCTTTGAACACGGTGACAAATCGGGTAAACTATTGGCATGGCAGATTAGACAACTGGAAACCAAAACATCAATTACAACCATTATATCTAATGGGGAAGATATAGTGGACCCTATAGAAATAAATGATGCCTTTAGAGGTTACTATAAAGAATTATATAATACCAAAAACGAGATTAATGTGCAAAATCTGAATAGTTTTTTGGATGAACTATCTATACCTAATTTACCTAACGAAGATAAAGAAGATCTGGAAAGGGAAATTACTAAAGAGGAAATAGGGCGTGCCATCGATAATATGAAGTCAGGAAAAAGTGCAGGACCAGATGGTCTCCCAATTGATCTATATAAAAAATTCAAAAAGAAGTTGCTAATACCTCTTTTCGAAATGTTTCTGGAGGCATTTCAGAAAGGCAGTTTTCCACCCTCTATGAATAGTGCTTTGATTACTTTATTGCCAAAACCAGGTAAACCTTCTAACAAGTGTGAAAACATGAGACCAATAAGTTTGTTAAATTCTGACCTTAAGATATTATGTAAACTGTTGGCAACACGCTTACAAAAGTTACTGCCAAATATTATTAATAGAGATCAAAATGGTTTTATAACAGGAAGGCAGGGTTTTCATAATGTAAGAAGAGTATTGAACATTATTCATACAAACAAAGAAATGTCGGATGCAGCACTCTTATCATTAGATGCGGAAAAGGCCTTCGATAGGGTCGAATGGCCTTATCTTTTCAATGTTTTAGAAAGGTTTGGAATTGGAAGTAATTTCATAAAATGGGTTAGGGTGTTATATAAAAATTCTACTGCAGAAATCTTGACAAATAGAAATATTTCAAAACCAATAAAAATAAGTAAAGGGTGCCGGCAAGGTTGCCCATTATCTCCTTTATTGTTCATACTAGCAATTGAACCTCTCGCAATCGGAGTGCGTTCACATCAGCAATTTTGTGGTATAACAGTGGGGCCGACAGAACATAGAATATCCTTATATGCTGATGATGTTATTTTATTCATATCAAATCTAAATCAATCGATACCGGCAGTGTTACAGCTAATCAAATCGTTTGGAGATGTTTCGGGATATAAGGTGAATAACACAAAATCTTCTATATTACTACTCAACTCAAATGAAAGAAAGAATCCAATTCCAAGCGTAATTCAATTTAATGTTGTAGATCAGTTTAAGTATCTGGGAGTACAGATTTTGCCAAGATTGGAAAACATGGTTGAAGCCAATTACGAACCTTTGATGATGGAAATTAATGAATCAATCGATAGATGGATGTCACTACCAGTATCTATGATTGGGAGAATTCATATTCTAAAAATGAATATACTGCCAAAGCTACTCTATTTATTTCAAAATATTCCTCTGCCACCTCCTCCAGATTTTTTCTTAAAAACTAAAAATATGTTTGTGAGATTTATATGGAAGAACAGGAGGGCAAGACTTCGTTTGTCTTTGTTATATTTGCCGTATGACAGAGGGGGCTTAAAGTGTCCAAACCTATTGTGGTATTACTGGGCTGCGCAGCTGAGGTCTGTTATGTTCTATTTTTCAACAAATGAGCCTCCACATTGGACTGAAATGGAGTCTCACGGTCTAGCATTGCCTCTTCCCTCATACATGTACTCAGACACAGTAAAAAGATTAAAGAAACAAACTAAAAACCCAATTGTAAAGCATATGTTAAAGATATGGTATGATGTTCAAAAATACTTAAAGGAACAGCATACATTATCTCAATATAGTCCAGTATGGGGTAATCGTTCTTTTGTACCAGGGAGAGCGGATGCAGCGTTTAAATTGTGGCACTCTAAGGGACTTAAAATGGTCCAAGATCTTTACTCGACAGACTCAGATAATATGATGTCATTCGAGGAGTTGTGCTTTAAATTTGGCCTCAACAGGAAACATTTTTTCAAATACCTTCAGCTTAGAAGCTTTGTTAAAGTAAATCAAAATAATTCACTTACTAGACCCCCACATTCATCCTTGGAGAAAATTATGATAAAGAACAGTTTAAAAAAGGGTATCATATCAGAAATTTACAGGTTGCTGACATCTTATTCATCAGAAAACGCACAGTATAAATTGAATGCATGGAAGGAAGACTTGCAGTTAGAAATTTCGGATGAGGATTGGGAAGCAGCCTGTGCTAAGGCTCACACTATGTCCATAAGTACACATCTTAAACTTATACAGTACAAATGGTTAATGCGGACATATGTGACACCGATGGATTTAAATAGATATAATAAAAATATACCAGATGTATGCACGAAATGTATGGAATCCAGAGGAACTTTGTTTCACTGCATTTGGCAATGCAGAAAGATTAAAATATTCTGGGAAGAGGTAAGAGCTATAGTCGAGAAGATTATTTCAAAACAAATTCTACTGGACCCTAAACTTTTTTTGTTTGGCTTATACCCAGAGAAACATAACTACAGTAGGAGTGAGCGGACATTTATAGACCTCAGCTTGCTTTATGCTAAGAAATGTGTTGCATTATTGTGGATAAAGATTTATAAACCAAGTACAACTCAATGGATAAGACAGATGTTAGCAAGCCTTCCTTTAGAGAGAATAACTTACATATTAAAGGCTAAACGGCATGTATTTGAGGACATATGGAGCCCTTTCATTAACTACATTAAAGACTTAGATTTAACGGATGAAGAAGTGGATAACTAGTCTTCGTGGACAATGCAGATTCCGGTCTTGTCAGATTCATATTGCTTTTCTATATATGTATTTTAATTCACACTAATTACAAACGATACTCAATTGTATATAGATTACCATTTTCTTTAACAGGAGGAGCATACTTGTTCGAAGTGTTATGTTTTGTTTGTTTTTATTTTTCTGTCTATGTAAATGCAGCTATTTGAAAATATGGAAGTGAATGACGATAAATGAATGTAAAAGCTGTATGTCAAAGTGTTATAAACTGAAAATAAAATAAAAATATTGTGGAAAAAAAAAAAAAAACGTTTTTTCAGATCTGCATACAACATAAAGGCTGATCCTAATAGACAAATGTCTGTGATATAGGCCAGATGTTCTGGTCAACAATGTGGAGTGATCAGTAGAATACCAAAGTCTCCTCAGCTCTGATCACATCTGTGAGCTGGAGTGGAGTCTCAGCCAAATCCTTCCTTGACGGTTTATTCTGGTTTCTGCCTAATTGAAAGGGAATGACACTATTTTCTTTAAGTTGCTCTGGGACTTGAGGCGTGTTTCCTGGTCATAATGTTTTGGCAGGGAGTAAAGTATTTCGCTAGTGGGTGAGCTAACACATTTGATTTAATCCAGACTTACTTGCAGAAGATGTGTGTACTGTGTGTGTGTGTGTGTGTGTGTGTGTGTGTGTGTGTGTGTGTGTGTGTGTGTGTGTGTGTGTGTGTGTGTGTGTGTGTGTGTGTGTGTGTGTGTGTGTGTGTGTGTGTGTGTGTGTGTGTGTGTGTGTGTGTGTGTGTGTGTGTGTGTGTGTGTGTGTGTGTGTGTGTGTGTGTGTTTGCATGCACATCTATGTATATATGCTTATTTATGCATCTCTGCATGCAGCACATGAATACAATTGTAAATAGAAAGTGACATACAGTTCTGTGTGTGTGTGTGTGTGTGTGTGCGTGCCTGTTTGCATGCACATCTATGTATATATGCTTATTTATGCATCTCTGCATGCAGCACATGAATACAATTGTAAATAGAAAGTGACATACAGTTCTGTTTGTGTGTGTGTGTGTGTGTGTGTGTGTAGGATGCAGTTTGGAGGCCTGGGTCAGCTGTGTGACGGCGTCCTGGGAGGAGACGACTTCATTCAAACTAAAGAGCTAAGGGTGTGGCCTGGGTATGACTACCTGGGCTGGAGCCGGGAAGCCCTTGGGCAAGGCAGCGTGGACATTGAGTTCCACTTTGAGGAACCGCGAGTCTTTCACAACATGCAGGTAGGCAGTGAAAGTCTGTGTGATGGTGCATGTGTTGTTGTGTGTGAATGAACGTGAGCGGGTCATGCAGGACTGGAATCTCAGACAGCACGTAGCTGCTTGTAAATCAGAGATGTCATTGTGGCTGAAAGCCCCGGTCTGTGTCCCCAGAGATCTTTGTAAAATATGCTCCAACAGTTCGAGTTCAAGGTACTGCAGCAGTTTGTCAGCGAGCCAAAGAGGATGCAGAATGTCCAGTTTTATGCACACACGGCCCCTTTTCTCATCCCGTGTCAGATCTGATGACGGTGTCTTTCTTGTGCTGTTGTGTGTAAATGAATGTGTTATGCAGGACGTTGTTGTCCCAGTGGAATCTCCCCGTCTGTACAACAATGACTCAAGAATAGTACACAAGTCCTCCCTGTGGCCTGGTGGTTAAGACACATACTAGACAACTGCATTGGGATTGTGTTCCCATGGGTCCCGTGGGATCCCAATCCCAATGCAGCCCTCTAATTGAAAGGACTTATTTTAGAGGCCATATTTGAGTGAGTGTCTTGGAAATACGAAGGAGAACCTGACAGACGCTTTCATCCAGGACCAAAGAACGTTAAGCTTTTTACAGTCATGTTGTCAGCCAGACAAGTGTTGTTTCATTCAAACTTTTCCTATACAGTCATGGAAAAAAATTATTATACCATTGTTTTCTTCAATTTCTTGTTCATTTTAATGCCTGGTACAACTAAAGTTACATTTGTTTGGACAAATATAATGATAACAACAAAAATAGCTGCTACGAGTTTAATTTAAGAGCTGATATCTAGCCATTTTCCATAGTTTTCATAATAATAACCAAAATCATTGTCAAGAAAACCATGGAAAATGGCTAGATATCAGCTCTTAAATTCAACTCGTAGCAGCTATTTTTGTTGTTATCATTATATTTGTCCAAACAAATGTATCTTTAGTTGTACCAGGCATTAAATGAGACAAGAAAGAAACAAGAAAGCAAGGAGAAAACAAGTGTGATCTAATAATTTTTTTTCCATGACTGTATTTGATGCATGGAATTTGAAACTTTGTCGCAAAGCAGTGAAGTCATTTTTGGTTGTATGTTATGTTGTAATAATAAAAAAGAAAATCAAAGTGTTTAATGCAGAGGAAGAGAAAAGCATGGAGACCTTTATTGTCATTGTATAGAATTTGGATTGGATTTTATAAAAAAGTCCCACGCAGCACTAGAACACGTATCGTACCTTTATAAGTAAAACTTCTCTGATTCAACTCCAGCTGAGTTGCACATCATTTCCACTCTCCCCTTATTGTCTGTATCCATCAACTATGCACGAAAGGCCAAAAAGGCCAACACCTCTGCTTAAAGAATAATAAGGTTAACAGTGCAGTCTGTCTCAATCCACCACTTGTTCCCTCTTTAGCAGAGATGATTAGATTATAGAGCACCTTGATGCATAAATCTGCATATTAAATAGGTAAAACTGACTTAGCTCTGTCATATCTCCTTACTGTTTTGAAATTGGATCACGTAAATGATTTACGTCTGGTACGTGAAGACAATTCTGCAGACAAAGACCTGTTTGTTTGTGAACACCTCGATTCGGTTAATTAATCGCCTCATCAGCAAGCATGTCATTGTGATTATGGCAGGACATTTTGGCTGATTGTTTCTTTTTCGCATCTGATGAAACTCCTCAGTAATTGGTGCAGCTCCAACCAGTACGACCTCTAAAAAACGAACTCCAGCAGCAGAGTTATGCTTCTGCCATCCCGCCAGTAAAGCAGCTTTTTGACTGGAATAGCTCTGCAGCCATTTAATTAGTTTTAATGTGCCGTTGTTTATCATGGGACAGCTCGTCTGTGCTCGGCTCTCCGGGTGCCACTGAGTTGCTTCACAGTCTGTTTGTGCGTCTGTGTGGCTTCTGGGGTTATTTTGTGGAGCAACAGGGGGGGACAATAATATGAAGCAACCCAGTTTGAGTTATAACTGTGTTGTCTCGTTGGATGCCGATCGGAATGTCGGTTAGGGTGGGATTCACCCTATACATGTGCATATTAAACAGCAAGAATCCCCAGTCAGTGTTGTGAAGTGACAAGTAATCTTTTAGAGGTTTGGTTTTGACTGCGAGCCAACATTTCTGAGTGTTCTCTCTCAGCTCTTTTTCTCCACGTTTCATTATTATTCTGGTGTTTCTCAGTTACCTTTTCAAATCTGTCCCAGCGGTATTCCCAGTGTTTTTCCTAGGCTTATCCTGTTTTTCCCTCTCTCTTCCCAAGTGAGTTTCCCTCACTAACCTCAGCTGACATACGTCGTTATTCTGGCCTGGCAGAGCGGATGTGTCAGACACACAGGTCAAATAAATAAAGAGTTGGAACCTGAACCCAATACCGGCCTGACTTGTCTCTGTTGTCCCTTAACCTGCACCTAATCACTCTCCCAGAGGGAAATCTGTCCTTTCACCTTTGGTTAGTCATAACCAGCACTTCCTACAGGACTTTTAACTCAGATTTTTCTTTGTGAAGCTCCAGTTCTCTCCTTGGGGAGTTAATTTAAATCTTTTCTTTGTAAGAAGACAAGGCAACGCAACAAAGAGATCAGAGGGAGCTCATGAATGTAGGTTAGATTTATGATGAAACAAGCGGAACATAATGAATGCAGTGTTGTGCTCTCAAATTAAGCTTTGTGCAGGTCATTGGAGCTGTTTTCCCTAAAGGAGTAGTGTATTACTTTGGTTCTGTTGACTTATCAAACCCTCCACCACTACCAGCATACAAAACATACCCCACATTTTGTCCAGATAGAATCAGTTACACATCCACTCAGCATCTGGTGCAGCTGTTCTTCCTGCGTCTTGTGTGTGTGTGTGTGTGTGTGTGTGTGTGTGTGTGTGTGTGTGTGTGTGTGTGTGTGTGTGTGTGTGCGTGCATTAACATGTGGATTAGGTTAGAGTGTCTGGCCTTGCAGTAGGTGTGAGGTTAATAGCTAACCTGTCAGAGCAGCCTTCGTGTCAACTCCTCTACCTTGAAGCAAGAAAACCTCCCACCATCTCCTCCTCCTCCATCTCTCACATCTATAATTTTGACCTCTCGCTCACTCATTTAAACACGCTCCGTCTTCCTCCACGACCCTTCCTCTTCTCCTCAAGCTCCTCTTCCTCCTTCCAGCCACAATGACGTCTCATATATTAGATCAGCTTTTATGGATTCCTCTTCTCTTTGGCCTTTCCCTGCTTGTAAGATATATCATCTGCTGCTCTCCTCTATCGGTCTTCTGTCATAAACCTTATTTTCTTGCATCCCTTCTTTTCCCTCCCGTGTTCTAATTTAGTTAATTTGTAGTCCTGCTCAGCTCTAAAGTCGTGCCAAAGCAATTACGCTTGAACAGGACGAGAATGTGTCATTAATTTTGCGTTAACCGAATCTCTCCGAGCCTCTCCTCAAATAATTTATAATTAAGGCCACAATTTTTCCTGAATTTCTCATATGTTTGTATGAGGGTCGAGCTAATTCAGGTGTGTAGATAAGTTGGATTATGAGACAATGGGCCCCTGGACGCTGACATGCCTCGCCAACTCTTTCCTCACTAGAGCAAGACAAATGGACTTAATAATTGCTTAGCCTCTTTTTATTGTTGTCGTTAAGTATCTCTCTGTTCTCATTTTGTGTCTTTTGGTAACGTTATAAGTCACTGTGTAATAGTTTTGGTCTTTTTTTTTTGTGTCTGTGCTTGTTTTGCCCTTTTCTGTGAGTCTCTTTGTGTCTTTGCTGCATTTCTGGAGTCTTTGAGTTCGTCTTTGTGGGCATTTTGCTTTCCCTGGTTGTTATGTGTCTCTTTGTAGTTACTTTGTGTCTCTTTGTAATTGTTGTTTTACCCCCTTTTTTTGAATGTGAATGTTTTTGTGTCTCTTTGCATCTGTTTGGTATCTCTTTGTACACTCACCAGCCACTTTATTGGGTGTGTCCCTAATAGTGACACTCTGTTTTTCTGCTGCTGTAGCCCATCTGCTTCAAGGTTGGACGTGTTGTGCGTTCAGAGTCTGCATGCCTTGGTTGTAACAAGTGGTTATTTTCTCTCATTCTCTGTAAACCCTAGAAATGGTTGTGCATGAAAATCATCAGTTTCTGAAATACTCGGATCCGCTAACAACCATGCCACGTTCAAAATAACTTAAATCACTTTTCTTCCCCATTCCGATGCTCATTTTGAACTTCAGCAGGCTATCTCCACCATGTCTACAAACCTAAATGCATTGAGTTGCCTCCATGTGATTGGCTTATTAGATATTTGTGTTGACGAGCAGTTGCACAGGTGTACCTAATAAAGTGGCCAGTGAGTGTAGCCTCTTTGTAGTATTTTCATGTGTCTTTGTGATTGCATGTTACTTGTTTCTGATTTACAGGGGCATCTCAATAAATTAGAATATTATGGAAAAGTCCATTTCCAGTAGTTCAAGTCAAATAGCTCCAACCAAGTATTGAGGGCATATAGATGGACATACTTTTAAGAGAACATTCACATATTAAACATACTTTTAGAAATTGGTCTTTTGTAATATAGACCCTGAATATAGACATATATATAGACACTGAATTTTAGGTCTTCATTAAATGTAAGCCATAATCATTACGTATAATTAGAAGAAATTAAATGATAAATGATAAATAAATTCATTCTGTGTGTAATGGATCTATATAATGTGCTATTTCCACTTTTAGAATTGAATGACTTACATAAATAAACTTTTCTATGTTGTTCTAATTTATTGAGATGCACCTGTATATGATATTGGGCCCCTGGGTCTCTGCACAGTGGACCCATTCAGTAATCTATCGTTGTTGATGACAAAGAACATCTTTCTATGTCATTGTCTTCTTCCTCTAGGTGCACAGTAACAACCGCCACACTCAGGGCGTGAGAGTCTTCAACAAGGTGGAGTGTCTCTTTAAGCCGGGCATCCTCCAGCCTTGGTCCACTGAACTCACTCTGCCTGTGCCCCTCGAGGATCTGAAGGACCCCTCCTCACGACCCATCTCCCTCCCACTGGGCGGCCGATTGGCTCAGATCCTCCGCTGCAAATTCTACTTCGCTGACCGCTGGCTGCTCATCAGCGAGATATCCTTCCTCTCTGGTAGGAATTAAGGCGATCAGTTTGTTCATATAAGAGATATGTGTGTCAGTTTTTCTTCTACAGGAGCTTTGCACTTGCATCGCACATATCCTAGCAACTATATGTGGCACTGTTCTGGAGATCCAGTAGAGATTTGGCTTTGTCCAAACAATAGCTAAAAATAGACGGTCGCATCAGGAAAGGAGACACCTGAAAAGGATTGTTGTACTATGGGTGTAAGTCCAATCAGCATTCTTTAAATGCTCAAAGTAAAAGTCAAGTGACACTCAGAAATCTGAGCTAGATTTGTTTCCAGACTTCTAGTGACAGAATCACGTTCAGAATAAAGTGTCAATCCTTGATCTGTGCCTGTAATCAGTCTAAGGTGTCAGATATTTCACAGTCAAGGACTTATAAAACAGAAAAACAATGCTGTTGTGCTCTGCAAAAAACATGAGAAGGGACTACAGCCAACATAGATGAATCAGTTATTAATAATACCCCCTAATTAGTTTTGTGTATCAGAATGATAAAGTGTTCACTGAAAAAAATGTCCCTCCATCTGTTCTCTTATCTTCACCATCTACCTGTTTACAGGCTGGAACAGATCCACGCAGCGAGCACATGGGGGGGATTCTATGTTTTGTAAAGACCGGGTTTATTCATATCTGATTTGAAGTCTCATAGAGGAGTCCTCTGTTGCTCTCAAACTGAGATCGCTGTTACTAATTAAACTGTCCTTCCTCTTCAAAAAGGATGTCAGTTTTAGCGTGATAAGAATGGGCAAAGTGCTCAGTAATCGCACCATACGCAGGTAGATAAAATGAATTGACCCCGAGGTGGTCTGGCATGTCTCTGGCTGCTGGACTCACGCCAGACTGGTAATAACTTACACGTAGGAACCGTCGCACCAGGAGCTATACACCGGTCTCCTTCAAGGTCCTGACACCAGCAGAAAGCTTTACGGCTGCAATCTGGAGTCGACAACAACAAAACTACCAAATCTTGCAGCCTGATGTTCTTTTAAGAGACAGGGCTGACTTAGATTTGATCCTCTGATATCACAACGTAATCGGTTTGTTCTAGCAACAATTGCACTGACTAAACTTTGCTAATTTGCATACATTTACATAAAGGTTGAGACTTCTTGTTTTGTTTTGTTGAGATATTAGATTCAAAGGTTATTACAGGGGGATTTTTGGACAGCTGTTTTTATCACTCTGTTAATCAGAAAAAGCTGTCACCAACTATGAAAAATCCACTTTTGCTGTTTTGCTTTTTTCTTTTGCTTTAATGTTTTTAGGAATAGATGTAATGTTAATCAGGCTATGAATAATATATGTCTCTGTGAGATCCTTCAGAATATAGAGAGGAATTTAACGGTAAAGTTTGGTGAATGTAAGTGCTGCTGAAGTGAAGTGGAGATTTCTGGCTCAATTTGAAAAAAATAAAACTAATTTTGAGAAAAAAGCCTTTTAAGACACTACAAGGGAAAAGGGTGAAATATAAAACGTATCATAAAAAATCCTGGTTGATTTCTCACATTAAGGCAATTATTTTTTGTTTTGTTACAAGTTTAATGAAATGTTATGTTAAAATATGCAAATGTGGACAAATCGTAGTAAAACAAACAGTTGTATTTTGGATGTTTTTATTCCACTAGTCTGAAAAGAGACAATATGCAGGCAAAATAACTAAGAAAAACAGATATTTTTGCCTTTTAATGTCACACGACAACACAGAGATGTCAGTATTTAACACTTACACAAAACAGTGAAGGTAAATTTAAAAAAAAGTAAATAGTTTGCAATTGAACATCACACAATCATTCAGATTAGTCAGTAAGGAACGCATCAGTTCCAAGTAAAAAAACAACATAATTAACATAATTTTTTTAAGATGAATGCTGGTTATGTTTGTGTGGAAACATAACCAGCTGTGACCACAACCACTATTTCCCAACAGTCGAGGACGACCAGACGGTGCGTTGTGCCATATGAAAAAACCCCTAAACATATAAAACATGATTCATTCATTCAATTAAATCGTCTTTCTCCTTTTCCCCTTATCCAGAGCCATTTGAGGAGGATGTCACAGACACTGATTCATTTCCTCCTAATCTTCCCAAGATTCCTACCACAAGTTCTTCTCAACCTGTCAACCACACCTCCTCCTCTCCCACGTCCAGCCGCGGCTCCTCCAACACCACCGCAGCCGGCCCATCTGGTGAGTCCTGCTG
Source organism: Centropristis striata (assembly GCF_030273125.1). Classification (NCBI taxonomy): domain Eukaryota; kingdom Metazoa; phylum Chordata; class Actinopteri; order Perciformes; family Serranidae; genus Centropristis; species Centropristis striata. The sequence continues at coordinate 9,803,220 of NC_081524.1, read as the reverse complement.
TTCCTCCTCTTCGTCCTCATTCCTCCCACATCTTCTTGAATTCACCATCTTTCTCTCCAACCAACCATTCTTTCTCACTTGTCCCCTCTCATCACCCACCACGCTGCTGCTTCATCTACATTACTGCTCTCTCCTGCCTCTCTAATTCCCCTGATCTCTCCCTCATCACCTCTAGTCCCCGTGCCCGTCTCTTTCTCCGCAGTTGTGATGAGTGTGAGCATGTCGGCAGTGTGTCTAAGCCATGTGTTAAAGCGGAGCCAGAGGCAGGCAGTGCCAAAGGAGGCCCATGTTTGACTAGCCTCCCTCTTTATCACGAGCTCTGAAATCCTTTGGCTTTGAGCCAAACATTTGCTGAACCTAAGTCAACGCCAGAGGCTTATCTTACAGATTTCATTGTGCTTAAAGGGCACGAGAAAACTGGCTCAAAATTAAAGGTCAAATGTTTTAATTTAAAATTCTCTTTTTTTCCTCAGTCTAGCTATTTAAAAATTGGTGTGAACTTTTAGTGAGTTTGATTTGCATGGATTAAATGAGCCTGAATCCTGCTATCCATGACTTCCTCTCTTCATCACCCTCTTCTGAGTCTCTTCACCCGCTCTCTTCTCACACATTCCTCCTTTGTCCATCCCTCGCTCCTCCAGAAGCCCCCACCGCCACCTCCTTCATGATGGACACCACTGGTAACTGGACGCTGTCAGGTGAGAGTGCAGAAAGACAGAGAGGATTAACCAAGGGATGGGAGCTAGCTCCATCCGCTCTGGCCCTCCTCCAGCATCTTAAAACTGTCCCACTGCTCAGCAGAGAGGATGAAGTATAATGGAGGAGGGGCTGCAGGGGCAGGCTTTGGCTCCGGGCTCTGTCCCCGGAGTTTGAAGATATACAGCTGTAGGAAAAACACTAACAGAGCTATAGTACATTATATTTATGTACAATAACAACTTGGCTTCCTGCGGTCTTTCAAACTGCATGTTTTTTTTGTTGTTTTTTTTCCCGGGGAACTGGCTCTGTTCTACACAGCTAAACAATAACAGGCTTTTAAAAAAGCTGGAAGTGGTTTTCTGTGGCGTGTATGCTGCTTTGTCCTTGTTACTGGTTGTGGTTGAACTGCTTTGTTTGGGGTTATTTATTACTCGCATGGTGTTGAAGTGACAGAGAGAGAGAGAGAAAGGGGTTATTTTCTGTCATAAATGTGGGCATAATTGTGTGTTTGCAGGTGTATATTTGTATATACACGTAAAAACATCATAGATGGCATGTGGGACTCTGATTTTATCTGTTGTTGCAAACAAATTCCTGTTCAGTCAAAGTGGTTTTAGGAGTTTTGTAAAGTTCCATCCCTCATTCAAATACCATGCCACATCTGACCTTCAAGGGGGGAAACATAACTGGATGATTCTGATTAATATTTAACTACAAAGCTGAAGCAAAACAGTTTTCACATTCTGCTCTCAGAGCAGCGGGCAACGAGAAGCCCTGCGGTACAAGCTGACGTACTGGATGCATACAAACTCAGACCATCCCCATCAGAGGTTTAGTTAGCCTGATGCAACCATGTTGGTGCGTGTGACCCTGGTGAGTGCGTGACTGCGCTGAAAGAGCTAATGCTCACAGACTGAAGAGTGCATTAACTCACGCCAGCGTACCATACCCGCAGAGGGAAACAAAGGACTGTGTTGCATAGTATTCTATACACATCACATCAGACCTACAAATAACACCAGACAATCAAGCTCTACACGTACAAACCGCTAACGATTCCGCCTCTATTTTCTCTCGTCTAGATGCAGAATTTGGTGCCAACACTCCCAGGGCGGGGCTTCCTGTCGCCAAAGATGACAGCAGTAATACAGCTATTCTGATTGGCTGCCTGGTGGGCATCATCCTCCTGTTGCTGGCTGTGATAGCTGTCATCCTGTGGAGGCAGTACTGGAAGAAATTACTGGGCAAGGTGAGTCAACATTGAAGACATTCACTTTTAAGGTATCCACTAAAATAACCCAGTTCCGAGTGGTATTTAAACTTCTCCAGTCAAACATCTAGCGGCAAAGTGCTGTCCCATTCTTCTTCATACCATCACGTGCCCTTGCAGCTTCTCTCACTCAAGCACAACCAGATGACTTCAGATCAGCCTATAAAGGTTCAGAGCTTAAGGCCTTAGCTGGGACATTGAGACTGAGCCTTGGTTTTAGGAGCTAACTTTTGGAGCATCTATCTGTCTTACCACGCTTGGACAAAGAAGGTCAATTAAATTTCTATCCGTGTTGCTCAAAGCTCCACATCTTACTTTGTTTTCCCAGAAACATTGTCCCAGTTACTGTGGATAATCCATAGATGTCTCTGTGAGCAGCTTTCATTGCAACCACTTTCTCCAGAATAAATAACCCCCAGTGAGAAAAAATTTTTTGTGCGCATTGGCTGAACTGTCCCTTTAACCAAGTTTAAATGATGGATAGCAGGCTGAGATAACAGCTGCCGGTCTTTTGGCAGAGTACCACTGGATCTCCATCCATCTGGAGGTGTTGTGGGAATCCTTTTACATTTACTTCAGATTGTTCGAAGATTAGAAGCCGTTTCCGCAGTTTAATCACCATCTGCTTGAGGGATTCAAATGATGCATTTGCGATCAGTTGCCAGTTCAGTAGATAGGTAAAACTAATGCAGTCCAGTACAATAGTCCTGCAATGAATCCTACTCTTAATGAAGGCTATGGTGTTAAGTTTGGGCTGTTTTAAAGACATGCTGAGTGGTAGTTTTGTATTATACTCGAGGTGTAAGTCCTAATATTTAGCCTCAGTGATATAAAAATGTTGGAGTCAATAGAGGGTTTATTTGTATTGGACTGCATGGGTTTTTGCTGTTCATATTAAACTGGCAACTGAGTGTATATTGCCTGTGTCCTGTATTTCCTTCATTACCTGTGAATCCTCTGCCCCCCCAGGCCCAGGGTAGTCTATCCAGTGATGAGCTGCGGGTTCACCTGTCAGTCCCCTCGGACAACGTGGTCATCAACAACACGCACAGCTACTCGAGCCGCTACCAGCGCATCCACACCTTCCCAGATGACCGCGACCACGACAGAGAGGGAGAAGGAGAGTACCAAGAGCCCAGCGCTCTGCTACGGCCACGGGATCACAGAGACAGCACAGGTAAGATACAAACACACATTTATATCATGGAGCGCATTTCTAAGTATGGCAGGGTCTGTTGTTGCTTATGGAGCTGAGTGGTTCAGTCAAAAAAAATCATTAAATTTAGTAGCGTGACACAGAACATGAGTAGCGTGACACGCCACAAGCTGATTGGCAGTAAAACACACCACATGCTAAATACATGTCGACAGAGATTGATCTATAGTCAACCACACACCATTGGCACAGAGTCAGTGGAAAACAATGTGAAACAAATGCCACTTTCCATATGTACAGAATTAACATTTCTGTAAACATATATGCGGTTTGTACACTCTGTTTCGTTTGCATGCCTGTCTTCATGCTTTTGCAACCTCCGTCGGTTGATCGTATCAATAAGCAAACTCATGTCCAAAGGGGAAGCAGCGGGAGAAAAAATGTGGCATGCATATCAAGAACACAATGGTATTGCAATGTATTTCACCACTCCAAACAAAACTAAATCAAACCAAACACCCCACGAGGAAGAGTGCCTCCACGAAGATACACAGCACAGAGGGGAACACAAAAGAGCTATTGTTCTGAGAAAAAGGGAAGAAAAAGAAAAGAGGGAGGAGAAAAAGAGGAGTAAAGAGAGAAATAGCATTCCTTCACTTGCATTGCACCACAGGAGGTCTGCATGCCGTCTTTACGAGGCGCCTGTGTGAGTTTGAAATAACACGAGTAACAGAAACATTATTTCACCCACTGGTTTTTGTTGTGTTTGCCGGAGTTGTGTTAACTTTGCCTGTTCTTGCTATGCTCATCTGTTCTGTGGACCCTCCTCCCCCCCCCCCCCCCCCCCCCCCCTCCTCCTCCTCCTCCCCTGGTTTCACAACGGAAATGCTAACAGTGTCATGCTAATGGTTGTTATTGTGTTTCGTTGTATGTGTGTGTGTATTTCGTGCCATTTTTGTACAATCCATATGATCCATACCATGGTTCCTGCGTGTACCCCGCCTCGTCCCGTGCGTGCGTCTTTGTTTGTGTGTGTTTGTGTGTATGTGCCCTCCCAGCCTTGCTGTTAAACAACCCAGCCTATCACCTGCTCCTGTCAGATCACAGAAATCGCTCGAGACCCCTAGTCGTCCCCGGCACCACTCAGGCTCAGGAAAAGAGTCTCAATGTGCCCCAGGGTAAGAGAGCTCAGACTGGGCCGACACAGTCAGAAGGACGCTCTAACTCTCTCTTACCTACCTACCTACCTACCTACATACCTCTCTTTTCAGGGCCGGGGGCTCCCACGGTCCCCGCACGAAGAAATGCTTCTGGGATATGATTATTCTCTTTTGCATGCGTCTAACCTTCATCATCTCTTCTGTTACTCACATAATTAGTCACTCTCATTCACTCACCACTCAAAATGACTTTGTTTGAAGGACAGTTTGGTATTTGGGGAATTGTAAAAATGTTCAAACTTACCCAAAGACTGACAAACTCATTGTTTGGCCAGTGTGGCTCTGTTGATGTCTAGACTGAAATATCCCGACAACTGTTGGGTGGGGACATTACACTTTTTTTCAGAAATTGGTGATGCCAATAGGATCGCTCCTACTGACTGTAGTGATCCCCTGACTTTTCATCCAGCTCCACCATCAGGTCAAAGTTTTATACAGCAGGCTTTAAAAGTCAAAAAATAACCAATGCTGTACCCAGAGTACCCTGGTGTCAACAACTTTTATTCAATATTTTTCAAAATGCAGCATCACTCAAACAATAAAATGCAATATCACTGTTCCACTGTGTGGAAGTGTGTGCATTGGGGTGGAAAGTTTCTATCATAATCTACATTATCATGTAAGATTGGTGTATTAACTTAGTATTCAGCCGCTCTCCTCACAAGTCTTAGACTCGGGTGCACTGTCACAGCCTCCTGATCGTTTTGAATGTTAAGTTGTTGCACCTTTGTGCCTAAAATTTGATTTGCAAGAACAGCAGTAGATTCTAATTTAGTTTAAAGGTAAATAGAATAGACCAATACTTGTCCCATAAAGATTGATTCTAATAAAAAAGTATTCAGCTCATCCACAACAAGAAGTGCAGTTATGTGTTTTCCTGATTTTTATACCTGCTGCAATATCCAACAGATGTCCAGGGATTTAGCAGGAAAAATAGCAATAATAGGCCCTGCAAGGCAGATCACCAGAATGTGTTCCAGCCAAGGTCTTTTAGTTGTCCTCTAACCTTAAACTCGAAACTATCTCGTAAAGCCAGCCGTAGATTTTGTCCTGTTTATGGTTTCAGATTTTATTTTTTATCCCTCTCTGTAACTCTCGGGCTCTTTATTGTCGTGTTTTTTATTGTATTTGGTTTATTTTTTAAAGCTTCTCTCTTCTGCACATAATCTTGTGAAGTTATGTCTTTGGAAAGTCCTTTGCAAAGAGGCTTTTTGTCGTTACTGTCCAATAATAACCCCCCAAATCCAAACTATCCCTTCACAACATGTCGTCAGACTTTGTGATAGCACGTGATAGCATCTGATTCTTCCACTCACAGACGTCTTAAAGGAAAACAAAGCTGTTTTTAATCACACAGTTGTTCTAATCTCTCCATTTCATCCACCCTGTCTGTCTCGTCCTCCAGCCTGTGGTTTGGACATGGACATGGAGAAGGGCTTCCCCCCGACTCAGGAGGAGCCGCCCCCCTACCCTGGCTCCCCTCCTTACCCCTCCCTGTCTCCCCCCGTGTCTCCTCCACTGCCTCCCAGCGTCCCTCATTACGCCGAGGCAGACATCGTGAGCCTGCAGGGTGTCAGTGGGAACAACACCTACGCCGTGCCCGCCTTGGCCTCCTCCAGCCCCGGGGCCGACGCCGCCCCGCTGCCGGAGCTGCCGCGCCAGTGTCTCATCTTCAAGGAGAAGCTGGGAGAAGGGCAGTTTGGAGAGGTGAGGAGTGACCTGGAAAAGATTTGTTTGTGTAGAGGGTTGGAGGGTTGAATGTGCTTCAACAATGTCTGTATTTGTTTGGTGAAAGGTGCACCTGTGTGAAATCGAGAATCCTCAGGACCTTCCCAACTTGGAGTTCCCCTTCAATGTGAGAAAAGGACGCCCTCTTCTGGTAGCAGTGAAGATCCTGCGCCCCGACGCCTCCAAGAATGCCAGGTCTGTCACATCGTACGCTGCCAAGCCTGGCTTCAGTGTGGTTCACAGTTTTTCTCTCAACTTTCTGCAGCTTATCAACTCTCCTCCCATTTCATATGTGTTGCCTGAACTGCAGCGTTGCCACTACTCATTGAATTTCTGGAATGTCAGGGTATAAGGCTGGGCGATACGGCAGAATAAATATCACAATTTTTTTTTGACCTAATACCATGATATCGATACTGCGATAATATTGTAGTGTTGGGCATTGGTGAGTTCACAAAATGCAAGTATACAAGAACAATAATAATGACATTTTAGATGAATAATCATCAGTAAATATGGATATAATGACTATGTGGATTAACGTATAGCAGCTTGTCACTGTACTGTTATGCTGCCCTTAAAACCTGTAAAGGCAACACTTTTTGATATATCTAAAATCTAAGATTTCTCAAACACGATATAACATTGATTTATTGCCCAACCCTATCGGTGTTTGGCAGACATAGAAGTCAGGAAATTTCATAGCCTTCCTTGAAAAGTCAGGTAGTGCCAGAGAATTCTTGGAAATAGATTTTTTTTGTAATGTTTCATTCCACACAATGTTTGTTTTAGATTAAAAGTCTTTCTGCTGAAGTTTTACTTTAGGTGATATTTACAAGGAAGAATGTGGACTCAGAGCACCGAGCTTCTAATTTTGTATCAACTTAACCCTCCCTTATAGCCAATGTGTTGGTAATCAACTCCATGGCATTATTCACATGTTAAGGAGCAGAAACAGGGCAGAGATTTCTTTAACCCGTCAAATATTTTCTCCCTGATTCGGTCCCCGATCTCCTGAGAAATAAATATCACTGCCTCTGTGGTTTTCTCTGTTTTCACCAGCTGCTTGTTTACTTTAGCTCTGTGCCCTATTTGGGCTGGGCAGGCAGAGCTCCTATCTCATGTGAGCTCATGTGCTGAGAGTGGCTCTCCACAGGTTTATATGGGAGAGCCGGAGCAACACAAACATATTGACCAGCAAAACAGATCGATGAGGTGTAAAGCCAGTGAGAGCTGTATGCGGCGGTGTTGATTTAGGTTTTTTAATTTTTTTATTTTTTTAATGTTATCTCAAATAAGCACGTTTCACTCTTTATCCTCCCTGTGCATTATTATCCCTTCAACATTCTGATGCGTTTTTACTCTTCCTCCTCATCTTGGTAGGAATGACTTCCTGAAAGAAGTGAAGATTCTGTCTCGCCTGAAGGACCCGAACATCATCCGTCTGCTGGGAGTTTGTGTGAGCAGTGATCCCCTCTGTATGGTCACTGAGTACATGGAATGTGGAGACTTGAACCAGTATCTGTCCCACCGAGTGCTTCTGGACAAAACAGGGCCTTCACATAACACCCCGACCATCAGGTAAACCAGAAATGTGCACACACAATCGCACATGTACACAAAAACAAAAAACATAGTTAAAGTCTTTGCGGCTTCTCACCGGTTTTAACAGATGACATCACATCACCCTGATTTTAGGTTCTTTGCACTGGCTCCCTGTTCGTTTTAGGATTGATTTTTAGATTTTACTGATCACTTTCAAAGCTCTTTTAGGTCTGGCTTCTAGCTATTTAACAGAATTACTAACTCCATACGAGCCGACCCGCGTCCTTAGATCCTCGGGTGGCGCCCTTCTGATCGTTCCTGTCTATCTCACCACTCCTTTTTACTTCTTCACTTTTTACTTTTTTACTCCTTTTACCTTTTATTTTCTGTGTATCTGAGAACGTCTTGTGATTAATGCTGCTCTGTCTCTTATTGTTTTTCTTTTCACGTAAGAATTGTTTTTAGCCTCATGGCATCATTCTCGCTGTGATTAACTGCTCTCTGTCAAAGCACTTTGTGAACTGCTGTTTTTTTCAAAAGGCGCTATATAAATAAAATTATTGTTATTATTATTTACATATTTATTATTCCCTCTCTCTCTGTCAACTTTTCTCCCAGTTATCCGGCACTTATCTCCATGGCCAGCCAGATTGCGTCAGGAATGAAGTTCCTCTCCTCCCTCAACTTTGTGCACCGGGATCTTGCAACCCGTAACTGCCTGGTGGGGGGTGAGAGGGGTGAGAGCGGAGAGGATCGGGGCGGTGAGCGTCACATCAAGATAGCGGACTTCGGCATGAGCAGGAACTTGTATGCTGGAGACTACTACAGGATCCAGGGCAGAGCTGTGCTGCCAATACGCTGGATGGCCTGGGAGTGTATACTCATGGTGAGAGGAATGATTGTGTGTGTTTGTGTGCATCTGATGCCATGTGATGGTTGCAATACTAAAGGTTATATAATGATTTTTTTTGGGTTTTGCAGAGTACAAAATGTGCTCGTTGGTCTATCTGCCAATGGCTTGAAAACTAAAGACAGCCGCCAACCGCCTTAAAACTGCATAAGAAGAGAACAAACACATTCACTGTCCAATTTGTTGAGTACCTCATTGTGCTGCTGTCATAAAAAAGCCAATCTCTCCTCACTCTCTTATCTGTGAGGCGCCACTTCTCTCGTAATTTTCTTTTAACTGTACTTCCACCCAACTCTTCATTTTTCCTTTTTATGTTGATCTATTTCTGCAATGTGCAGCTGGCACCAGTGTGCAGAGTTGATACCAAACAAACAGAGTTAGATCAGCTTCTGTGCTGTAATGAGGAGTTTTGGTGAAGTGGGCCTGTTTCAGCAACCCACCAAGGGCAGCTGACCTCATTAATTATAATTGCTAAGGTAGATTTTTGCTCTTATTTGGAAAATGGCAGGTGTTATTTTGGTTGGACCCCTGGGTTGTATTTTTTTTTTTAAAGTCCAGGAGTGTTTTTGAGTAGCAAAGAGGTGGTGAAATTTAGATTGGAAAAACATCAATTATACCATTTAAAAAAAAATACCATGTCCATTTTCAAAAATCCACTTCCAGAGTGAATATGTTGCACAGTTCACATGAGTTTCTCTCCTTTTCTCTTCACTTCAGTACGGAAAGATTTCCTGATTTGTATATGCAACAACAGGAGCTTGTTTACTGTAAACTATGGTAGTCTGTGTCTTTGTGTAGCACGAAATACAACTTAGAAGTTCACAGAGACATGTGGTACAGGGGAAAAAATGTTTAACCCCTTCTGTCCCTTTTAAGAAAATATAAAGGGTAAAAAAATAAATCTGATGAAGTTCTATAATAATATAAACACATGTAAAGGAAATCAAGTAAGTGTTGCATCACTTCCCAACAATTTTCCATCCTATGATAATGATGAAGTCATTTTTATACATACAGTAATGGAAAAAAAATATTAGACCATTGTTTCTTCTTGTTTCTTCTTCAGTTTCTTGTTCATTTTAATGCCTGGTCCAACTAAAGATACATTTGTTTGGACAAATATAACGATAACAAAAAAAATAGCTGGTAAGAGTTTAATTTAAGATATGATATTTAGCCATTTCCATGGTTTTGTTGATAATAACCAAAATCATTATCAAGAAAACCATGGAAAATGTCTAGATATCAGCTCTTAAATTAAACTCTTATGAGCTATTTTGTTGTTATCATTACATTTGTCCAAACAAATGTACCTTTAGTTGTAGCAGACATTAAAATGAACAAGAAATTGGAGAAAACAAGGGTGGTAGTATTTCTTTCCATGACTGTATATTTTATGGAGGATATGATGAATTATGAAACACAGTTTTGGTTGTTTATAGCACATAACATTCAATTTGATGTGATGAAGAAGCAAAAAAAATCAGTATATTGTACATGCTGTGAATAAATGTAGAATGTACCACATCTGTTAGGTGTTGGAAAAGTGTTAAAATGCTTGGAAAGTGCTTCAATTTAAATAGAAGCAGTGCAGGAACCCTGATAACGACTGTGTGGTTGAATGTTTCCAGGGTAAGTTCACCACGGCCAGCGATGTGTGGGCGTTCGGGGTCACTCTGTGGGAGATGCTGAGCGTTTGTCAGGAGCAGCCGTACTCCAACCTCACAGATGAACAAGTCATCGACAACGCTGGGGAGTTCTTCAGAGACCAGGGCAGACAGGTACAACACAGTCTTTCACTATCAGTCCTCAGCTGTTCATTGAGATAATAACGGCAACTTTGTTCTTACTGATTCAGGATCTCATTTTCTTCCCTGAAATTATTTGACACCATAATGTAAAAAGATACTGCTGAATGCAAAGTAGCAACCAGGGAACAAATTAATCATGTACTGTGTGGAGGTTTATGATACCAGAAGCCCTCTAGTGGCTAATCTCTGAGCCACACATATTACTCATCTGTTTGAGCATTTATTCGAGTAAAGTTAAAATCAATTCAAGACTCTTGTTTGTCTGCAAATCACCAAACTCCAGCAGTAATGCAGAAACAAAAATTATAGGTAAGGTAAAACTTTAATGTCCCCAAGGGGCAATTTGGTTCACAGACAGTAGTATAAGAAAAAGTATAACATCCACACAAGTGCAATAGTGCACAAAACACAGTTCCCAAATATGGCTCACTGTTAAATGGAGTAGAATTATAAGAAGCATAACATCCTGACATAATTGCTTGTTTAGAGCAGCAATAGCTTATACTCTGATTGATTAAAAGCAGGAGGCAAACTCTTTTAAACCATCAAGAAATCTGACATCTCTGATGATAAATGATTGGCTTTTATTTATAAATCCACTTTGGACTTTGTGTTTACACCTATGTAGAAACCTCAGCCAACATGGCCTGCATTCTCAGGACTTCATACAGATGCAGGTCCCGAGAGTCAGAACTGAGCTGGGCAAAAAGTCTTTTAAATTTTCTGCCCCATCTACCTGGAACGATGTGCAGAAGGACTTGAAATTGACACATCTTGTAACTCTGGGGGAATTCAAGTCAATTTTAAAGGACAGAGAAATAAGCTCAATTGGATCTTGTGATTGCACTGTGTAATCCTGCAATCCCACTTGTTTTTCTTCTAGTGTGTGACTTTATTTAATTTGTGTCTTTTGTGTTTGAGGAGATAAGGCGCGCAGAGTCAGTAACGTCTTTTAAATCACTTCTTAAAACCCACTTTTATAGACTTACTTTTATGTAATGCTTTCTCTCTCACCACTCCTTTGACTTCTTCACCTTTTATTTGTTTACTCCTTTTACCTTTAATTTTCTGTGTATCTGAGAATGTCTTGTGATTGTTCCTGCTCTGTCTCTTATTGTTTTTTTTAATGTAAGAATTGTTTTTAGCCTTAGGGCATCATTCTCGTTGTAATTAACTGCTCTCTTTCGAAGCACTTCGTAAGCTGCTGTTTTTAAAAGGTGCTATATAAATTAAGTCATTATTGTTATTATTATTATTATTTGGTGTAACCATTTTGCTTTTGTGCTGCTGTCTTGGCCAGGTCACTCTTGTAAAAGAGGCTTTGATTGATTGATTGTCTTTATTTCGAACATGCAGGCAATAAAAAAAACAAGTTTAAATATTAATAGATGAATAAATAAAAACAAAACAAAAAAGCAAAAAAATTTCACACTTTCTGCAAGCTCGAAAGGGGGTAGGAAGAAGTAAAAAAAACATATCTAGTCCTACCCCTTAACGGGTCAGTATATACATACATATATGAATAATCAGTATAGTCACATACAAATATTATAAATAATTATATATATACACATACTATATACTATACTATATATACTATACTATACTATGCTTTAAATCTCAATTCGTTTTTTAACCTGGTTAAATAAAGGATATTGATATTGTGATAAAATAAGTGTTCATTTAGTTTTTTTCTCATATTTACCTGTCAGAGTTTAAATCTGGTGGCCTTTGTCATGTGTGAAAAGTCACTTATCAAATGTTCCCCACCTCCATAACACCGTTCTCCCTCTCTGACTCTCTTGCAGGTGTATCTGAGCAAGCCGGCCGTGTGTCCGCAGGGTCTCTACGAGCTCATGTTGAGCTGCTGGAACAGAGACTGCAAGCTCCGCCCGTCCTTCGCCGACATCCACTCCTTTCTCACCGAGGACGCCATGAACATGGTGTAGAGAGAGAAAGAGGACAAGGAGAACGGCGTCTCTAGAGAGTGGGAAACCTCTCGTACATTTATGCATCCTTGCTACAGGGGGAAGGTGTGGTGGAGGTGCTGCACAGCAGAGGGAGGGGAGAGTGGGTTGCTCGCTTTTTATATTTGTACTTTTTTGGGTGGTCGGGGCTGAGACACCGCTGGTTCGGTTTATTTCCACGTCAGACCCCCCAAACCCAAAGGCAAAACTAACTCCAGCTTTAGACAGCTCCGAGCTATACTTCACATGTTTGTTTGGTGGTGGGTGCAGTCTGCATAGGAACTTTCTCTCTTCTCAGATACTTTAACATACAAAGAGGGTTTGTGTGACTGCTGATTAAATGCTGTAGAGTAAATGACACAGGAAACCGCAGTAAACTCGAACATTATTAAGTTTCATGACTTTTATATATCCATCTCAAATGCTACTTGCAGGGTAACAGGTTACACATGACACAGACTTCTCTGAACAGCACACCTATATTCAGACATGAAAGTGCACACACACACACACACACACACACAGGGATTGTCTTAGTATTTATGGTATGTATAGCCTACTGTACACATTTAATCAGTCTAAATCAGTAGGATTACTCCACGCCTCAGCCCCTTTTGCCCATCTAAGACACACATTATGCTAATCCACGAGTCTATGAAAGGATTTTGATCAACATAGTTGATGGCTGTTGAGAGCGAACCTCAACCCCAAAACCTTACACAGTGACCCACATCCACAGCTGTAACTCAAAGTTGTTGTGGACTAATGTGAACTGATGTGGACCAGACAACAGCAGCCCCCCTTACGATTGCAATTAATTCAAGTTTGCTCTCAACCGCCGACGCCTCCCCATTGTTGCTGAAAAGTCCAAGCAGTAAGAACTGAACTGTACCCTGGTGCCGAATGGACTTCTCAAACCAGAGGAAACAGGCACAGAAGTGGGTCCGAGACGTGACCCACAACCTGGAACAGCTTTATCAAGAAGAGAGACAATACTGCCAGCCGGGGTAGTAGACCGGACATCTTCAGATGCGCCTGTTCAGGTGTTTCGGCATTTTTTTTTTGTATCTGGCTGCGACCCAGACACAAAGGATTGACGTATAAAAAAATTCCACAACCAGCTGCACTTTAAATCCTACATGCATATCCCTGGCCACGATGAAACTCTTGTCTGTGAGGGGCCTGATATGATTCCTATCGATGTGGATGCTAATGCATTTTACTTGCAGTGATATCAGATATTTGCCAAGGGAGATCAAAATTCAGGACAGCGTGTCTGCCTTATTAAATCCTCCCCCTACAAGACGTTGCCAAACCATGAGATGTAAAATATTATTTAAAAAATATGGAATGGCACCATCAATTCATCTCATTTTAAATGTATGAGAAAACTTTTGTTGGGTGTTGAGATTTGTTTACTCATCGAATATCAAACTTTTCACTCGTAAATGCATTACTGTACTCTAAAAACAAACAGTTAAGGCATTACTCCAACAGGGAAGTGTGAATGTCAACATCAACCTCTGCATTATCCCATTTTATTACATTAAGCTGACTGCGGTAGAATCAATGCTATCTACCTTACTGATTGTAAAGCACTGTAAATCAGTCTGGAGATCATAAAGTAACACGTTTACTGATTTGTGAATGGTTGTGCCATTTGAGTCATTTTTGATACACTGTAGTTCAACTAAACCCATATTTTTATATATACTGTATGTACTTAGACACTCCTTTGATGTCTGATTTCGTCCTTTTGTGTCTTTGAGGTTGAGCATAATAGTATGTACATATTTTAAGGACAGAATTGTAATTTCCTTTACTAATATATGGAAAACTCTTTGTTACATTTGGGGTCTTCTGTATCTCTGTAGAACGCTTGCTACCTTGATGCCATTGTAATTCATCGTTGTCTATTTTTGTAGATGTTTTAATAAAGTTAACCTTTTCAAATAAACTGAGATGTGATCCAGGGCTGTGACTAACATTTATTTACAATACTGATAAGTAGTTTAATCAATAAAACATTAGAATGAAGAAAATCTCTTCAGGATTTCCAGAGCCCAGTCTTCAAATTGCTGTTTTATCCAAACAACAGTCCAAAATCCAAAGATACTTATGTTATGCAACAAATCTTCACTTTTGTCTGGAGTCACTACACCAGTCAAATTAAAGCACTTCTCAAGCTTTTCCAGCATCTTACAGCTTTTGGGAAATTGCATAACTATATACAGTACACTGAGTATCAAACTGTTTTTATGGACCATAAACAGCCCGAGTTGAGTTTTGTCACAACCAGCGATGGAAAAAGTTTTCAGATCTCATACTTATGAGTAACCGCATCCAAATGTACTCACCCAGAGTGGACCCACTCAGATTGTTATACAGGTGCATCTCAATAAATTAGAATATCAGAAATGTTTTTTTCTGCAGTAATTCAATTCAAAAAGTGGAAATAACACATTATATACAGTAGTGTTCAAAATAATAGCAGTCCAATGTGACTAACCAGATTAATTCAGGTTTTTAGTATATTTTTTATTGCTACGTGGCAAACAAGGTACCAGTAGGTGCAGTAGATTCTCAGAAAACCAAGACTGCTTTTACTTTTAACACTACTGTAGATTCATTACACACAGAATGAAAGTGTCTTTGAATATTTCAAAAGACCAATTTTAGTATGCAAGTATGCTTAATCTGGGAATGTTGCCCTCTGAAAAGTACGTCCATCTATATGACCCAATACTTGGTTGGGGCTATTTAACTTGAACTACTGTAGATAGACTTTTCTATGGTATTAGAATTTATTGAGATGCACCTGTATATATTCTAAATATATTATATTTTTTGTATTGATGCATTTATGTAAGCAGCATTTTAATTTTCTCCAGATATGGCTCATTTTCACTATTTCCTTATATTCTGTTATGAGGTCTGAAGTCTAATGACTTTAAATTTGTCTTGTTTTTTTATGTTAAATCTTGACCTGAAAAGTAACTTAAGCTGGCAGCTTAATGTAGTGAAATACAATATTTGCCTCAAAATGTAGTGGAGTAGAGTTTACATAACGTTGCATAAAATGGAAATACTCAGGTAAAGTAAAAATTTTTACTTAAATATAGCACTTGAGTAAATGTAGTTGGTTACATTCTCCCCCTGGTGACAACATTCTACTCTTAAATTGCAAATTAACTAATTTTCTGTCAATCGATTGGTAGTTTAAATGTAACTGCAGCCGATTGAACTCAGTATTTTGATGTTGGAATAAAAAAACAACAACAGACTAACAGGTTTCAGTGATTAAACAATATTTTATTGTCTACATCTTTAGAACATTTCACTACAGATAAATCTTGAATATTTTACTTGTATACAACTTCAAAGCTATGCAATAATCACTTATGTCAACTTAAACTACAGCCATGCAGCAACACGTTTTTTTTAGGAAAGTGAAAGATTAGTCACAAGAACGTTAAACACCAATAGACTGATTTGGCTTTCATCTACGGCCGTCGCTAGTGATGGCCATTGGCTTAGGATCAGCTGGATATGAGGAAATGTTCCCTGACAGAGAAGTATAAGAGGCTTAAGTAAAGAAGTCAACTTGACTGAAGAGTTTGGACCAGGCACTTGGCGGTAACAAAATGCATATGGCTTTGCAGCTGGAAAACTTTTGACTGTTTGAGAAGAGTGGAAAAAAAAGAGAGCTCCTGATCAGAGGTGCATGGCAACATGCACGAGCTAAAAAAATGTCACAATCTATAATACTCAGTTTCACATTACAATGGAAAGTCAGTACATCAAATAAACAGACGATCAAAAGCAAACTATGTCCCGTATACCAGTTTGAAGTTCAGGCAGCTATCACAGCGAAGCAGCAGGCAGGTTAGTTAGTTAGTTAGTTAGTTAGTAAGTGACAGTCATTACTTTTTTTTTGCCATTTATAAAGGCCAAAACCCCAGCAGCAAAAGTCGGCAATGTTTTTAACACCAAAACATACTTTCATTGCTTTCAACAGAAAACCTCTTTAGCTCGTTCCCATTCAACCACTTCCTTCCCCTTCATTCTGAACCACAAAGAAAATCCTTCCACTGAGATGACTTGGGGCCCAGTAACTCAGTCAGTCACAGTAAAGCGACATGTAGAGTAAACTACCAACACCCTCACTGTGTCACTTAATAACGGACAAGTGGAGAACATGAAGCTAGGTTAAGTCAACTCTATGGAACTACAGTGACAATATGCCCACTCACAAAACTATGAGGTGATGCTGTGATAAAGAGCTCAGCACCATTTCATGAATTGAAAGGCACGAAACTACAGCCACCACATTAAAAAGTGAAAAACAAATAATAACAATTGATTGACCAAGTCCCGATGCAGGGAGAATGAGGCTGATTGAGTTAAAAAATTTAAAATTGCATACTAAAAGGTCATGTATAAAACAACAAAGACAGGAATTCCTATTTAGAGGCTTTTGTCTCTTTCTGGTAAAAAATAAAATAAAATAGCTTGCATCCATCACAGCTGCTTCTGCTGTCACCCACAGCAGAATGCACAACAGCTCAGATCAGGGACATGAAAAGAAACCACAGAACGGAGGACAAAAGAAATGTTTTGATGGAGGAGGAAGTGAAAAAGAGACGCACAGGTAAAACACACGCATGCACACAGACGATCAGACAAGACTACGGTGCTGCAGAGTCGTTACAGTGGTTATAGGCACAAGGAGGAGACGTGGAGCTCCTAGTCTGAACATCGTTGACACCTCATCCCATTACTTCTACTCTCCCTTTCTTCTTAATGCACCCTGGTGGGCGTGGCTCCGGCCTGCAAAGTCAATGAGAGAAGCATGAGACGATTACCACGAGGACTACTTTCTGTCTCTCATCCGTCCGTCGCGCTCCAGCTTACCAGGGCGATGTTGACTCCGGTGAGTTTCTCCACAGCGGCAGGCAGCCTGGTCATGATGTCCAGCACCTCTCCAGTCAGTTTGGCTGCTCCCACCTCTGAGCCGCCACTGGACACCATGGTGATCTTCTGAGCCGCCGACAGGGGCTTGCTGATCTCCTCCGCCATCTGCACGATAGGAGAAGAAAGGAATTAATGAAGTGGGTTTGAATTAAAGAGGGGGGTTTGAATAGGATCACAGTGAAGATTCAACATTTGAAGATATTATAATCAACCCAATATAAGATATGTGATTGGATAGAACAGAGTAAAGCTATGTGACAAACTTTTGACTTTTTAAGACTGAAAATGTGAAGAAATTGACAAAAATTGGGATTTATATGGAAACATGGACATTTTTTCTTAAGCTGAGAAGGCTGTGCGTGATATTAAGAGCCACACGACATCACAGCAACAAGGTAGACGTTGTAACATGTTTTTGTTTGAAATCTTTTTTTTTTTTTTTTTTTTAAGCGCTTTTTTGAGGTTGCTTAATGACAAAATAATAATATAATAATCAAAACATTTTTATTCCGGAAGCTGTGTTCGTGGATGGATGCAATAAGAGTATGCAATGTAGGAAATATTTTGATCATAAAGAGTGCAAAAATAAACTAAAATAACAATAAGTCCAATTTCACAGACACACACTTGAAACACTGGACTCAAGTGATCTCCATTTTACTAACTGTGACACTGCTGCATCAACAAGCTGGAACTCTGTTGAATTAGGTCAGTTATTTTAAAGGTTATGAATACTTATGCAATCACTTATTTTACCTTATATATATATATATATATATATTTGATATTAAAGAGGGTTTTTTTGCAAATTCTTTTTAAGGCCAAATTATATTGACCAGGGTTTCATGTGTAAAAGCAACAAAAGGGTGAAACATCCAAGGGATACTTTTGCAAGCCACTGTGTGTATATATATATATATATATATATATATATAAAATAAATTTAAAATAAAGAAAGGACCCTCCATGACTGATGACTCTAGCAAGTGGAAAGGCAAACAGAAACCTAATTAGAAAAACAGATCAAATTAGGCCAAATGAGCTATAATAATAACATTTATCTTCATCTATTCATTCATCCATGAGTGTCAGACTGACCAGTGGCAGTTTCTCCAGCAGCATGTCCACCATGGCTCCGTCTTTGTACTGCTGGAAGGCTTCCGCTTTCTTGGCCATCTGCTCAGCATCAGCACGGCCCTTCGCCTCCACGGCAAAAGCCTCAGCCTCGCCCCTCATCTATACACACACACACACACACACAAATATACAGGGTTAAGAACTGTGATAGAAGTGTGAGGACTGAAGTAATGGCATTGGATATATTGAAAATACAGTTGGAGGAAAGGCGGAAATGAAATGGGAGTATCTCTGAAAAACAGGAAACTCACTCTGATGGACTCGGCCTCTGCCTCAGCCTCCATGATAAGCTGCAGGCTGCACAGAGTGAAGAAAAAATTCAAAATCGTTTAACTGTTTTAAGTGATTTCATATTTCATTGGAGCAAATCGCTTGATTTTTTTATGTGTTTATAGATGTTTATATCTCATCAGAACTACAACAGTATTATGGCACTCACCGGTGAGCCTCAGCCAGCCTCTCCAGTCTGTATTTCTCAGCTTCTGCAGGCTTCTTCACCTTGGCCTCCAGCTCCTTCTCCTTACGGATGATCTCCTGCTCCTGCAGTGTGATCTGCTGTGTCCGCTCCACCACCTGAACCTGCATCTTCTCCTCCTCGATGCGCTGCTTGGTCTTGGCCACCTGATGAAGGGAAACAAAGAAAAGAGTAAATTCCAACACTGAAAAATAATCAGGCATCATCAAAAATCTGGATTAGCCGTATTGGTCCAAAGCCAGCGAGACTTCAGACATACACTCATTGAAGTAAACATATTGGCCTCCCCCACAGGTCAGCTGAGTTTTCAGCACATTTTGAAAAACCCGTTCTGTGTTTATTTGTATTTTAGTCTGTTTTGTTAATTTCTGTTCAAGTTTTAAGATTTTTACTTGCTGTTGTCATGCTGTGTACTATTATACATTGTCTGTTTGTTGTATTGCTTCATTGTTTACTGTAGTATGTTACTGGTGAAGCATTTCGGACCTCTGTTTTGAAAAATTCTGTATAAATAAAAGTTTACTTACTTGCTTCCAAGCCCAACCAGCCAGTCTAATCAAATCTTTGAATGATATGTGCACAAGCTAAACAGTTACTTACCAGCCAAAATTTCACCAGAATAAGTCACACAGAACACTTAAGGCCCGACAACATCAGACTGTGAACTGTACCTGAAGCTGATAGGCCATTTCTGACTCGGCCTTCTTGGTGTTGACCTCAACATCATAGGCTGCCTTCTTCAGCTCGTAGTCTCTCTGGGACTTTGCCATCTCAATCTCATTCTTGTACTGAGCTGAAACCTTCTCCTGCATCGCATGGGCCTCCTGTATGAAGAACATAGACGGACAGAGAGTGTTTGGCATTTGTTTTCAGACTATCCATATGCACATAGGGATTACAGATTTTCTTGGTACGATTATTGTCAGAGAAATAATCACAATATTACGATTATCACGATTATTTTTGCATTCATTAATTTCACACTACTATGAATAAGTTAAATCACATGAACCCTCCTTACGTATGCTCTCATAACAAAATAATATAGCAACAATGTAAAGTAACCAAAATGTACAAGAAAAATTATAATAATCCCAGGTTGAATGTCATACATACAAAATGTTTAAGCTATTAAAATCATTTTAATAATTTGTTTGTCTAATCCTATGTGGCCAGATAAAAATATGTATCTCTTATTTTGGTCCTTTTTTTTTAATTTTTAAATTACATTGCCAAAAATAAATTAGTAATACATGAAAGGGACATCCCATAGTGTTTTTACTGCCTTTTGCTCAATACAGAAACAAAACTGATTTGAAATGATAATTGTTCACTGACTGAGGACCTTTAGAAGATTACATTACATTAAATTATATTTTCGTTCCGGACGAGTTGATGTACCAACATGGTTCAAGCATAATCTTTTCCGGAAACTGCCGGTATTTTGAATTTTTTTTATTGTTTAATGCCACGATTAATCGTGAAAACGGGTAATCGGGACATCCCTATATGCACACACGCTAAATGACAGGGAAAGAATCTTTATTTTACCCTCATGACTGCATCTCGTTTGTACTGGGCCTCTCCGATCCTGGCATCCTTCTGAACCTGGGCTGTTCTGGCTTTACCCAGGGAGTGAAGGTAGTCCTGGTGAGAGACAGAGACAGAGACAGAGACAGAGACAGAGACAGAGAGAGGGGAAAAATCAGTTACAGACAACCATGAGGCAACACAGCTCGGGCAGTAAAAAGGAAGCAAGTGCACTAGGCAAACAAATACATGGTGTGGTGTAGAAACCACTGAAGCACTTAGATGTAATTCATCACTAATGTAAAGAGCAGCTGGAGGTCTGCTGAGTCACAGACAATGAGTCAATATCAATCACTCGAGTGCATTACTGAGGAAATTTTATGAGACTAAAAGCTTCCATATAAGAAAAACTTTCAGGCTCACAGAGACACTTCAGACTCCTGCTGCTCCACTAATTATGTGCTTTTGTCATTAGCAGTGTCAGAAAATTAACCCAAAATAGACAAAAAAGTACCTGATCATCATGAACGTCTTTGAGGGTGTAGCTGACGACGCCAATCCCCATGTTGACCAGATCAGAGGAGGCCACCTTGAAGACCTGCTCGGAGAACTTCTTGCGGTCCTGGTAGATCTCCTGTACACGAAGAGAGAGATATTCATAACAGGATACTGGCATTTCATTTTTCATTTTATTAAGGATCCCCATTAGCTGATGCCATAGCAATCAGCTAGTCTTCCTGGGGTCCGTAACACATACAACATACAATACAATCACAATTAAGAACTATACAAAAACAAAAATATCAAATAAAAACAAAACAAGTACATACAATATAAAATAGACAAACCCACACAATAGTTGACAATATAATAAAATTACTAAACCTACCCAAAAATGTAATACAGCTGAGTTATTCTAAACAGATCATTCCCACAACACACCCAACAGATGAATTACTGTCTTAGATAGACTTTAAGTTTCCTTTTAAAAACTGATTTACTGTAGATACAGCAGAGATACTGAGGCAGATAATTCACATAGAGGTTATTAAGTCAGTGATGAGTCATAAACATAAAGCCTCTGAACAATCTTCTATGGGCAGAAATGGTCAAGCAAATCTATTTTATAAGGTCAGCCAACAAACCTCCACAGTCAAATGGGCAATGATGGCTCTCTGGTGTCCCTCCAGTGTTTCCAGTGCAATCTGGGCAATCTCACTCTCCGACTTGCCCATAAACATTTGGCAGGCAGTGGCCAACATCTCTTTGTTCTGGCCCTGGATCTTCACCTGGAAAGAAATGTGAAAAAAGTATGTAAAAATCTGGCATTATCTCACTTACAATTTAGTCAGTAACATGACAATTTAAAGATGCGACAGCCAGATGTTCTTTTTCTTTCTGTTTTTCACTCAAAATAATGAAACTTCCTTGACAAATAACCAACAAATCACTAAATTCTTTCCCTATGGGGGTGTCCCACTGACCCTCTCCATCCAGCATGGGACTTCTCAAGTGTCATCTTCCTTTTGCTTGTTTACCAACATTAAATAACCTTGAAACTGAACTGAAAACATATGCTGTGGGCTTATATATAGTAATGATAAGCTGTTTGCTGTGGGAAACACATTGCACTAATTAATTTGTGTTTGTTCCTGCAATTGTGTATTTTTAGATTAATCACAAACCAGCTACTTATTCTCATCCAATCATACTGTAAATCCTCCATTCAGTGATACAGACAGCCTCTGCTCTGTTTGTGCAAAAGTCTATTTCTGTAGACAGGTGCTGCTTTTAAATGGCAGCTGATCATCTTCCCTGCCTTTGGTGCCTATCCAAAATATTTTTAATCTATTAAATTAACTTTTTTGCGGAAACACGCATAGTTTTTGACCCCATTTAAAAAAAAAGCTTTATAATATTTCAGCCATTCAAAACATACCTGTGCAATGCCAGTGACAGAGATCGGGACGCCATGACGGGTGTAGACTTTGTCACTCTTCACATTTAGAGTCAGGGTGTTGAGCGTGATTCTGAGAGGAAATGGGATCACATAAATGGCACAGATGAGATATTATAACAAGAAGTAAGAATGACAAGCCACAGGACAGAGAGAGAGAGAGAGAGAGAGAGAGAGAGAGAGAGAGAGAGAGAGAGAGAGAGAGAGAGAGAGAGATTAGGTCAATTATAATCCACAAAAACCACTCCTCCTCACTGACAATGACAAGCAGCTCAGTAATGGATGCCATGTTTCTTCTATCAACATTTATTTGACTTGCTTGCTGACTAACACATAGATATAGAGACTGAAAATAGGATCACCTCTGGATCTGCTGAATACATGGGAGGACAAACACTCTCCCTCCAGCAATCATTAGAGGAGGAGAACGGCCAAAGCCTGGAATGAAAGAACACAGAACACAAACATTACACTGCCATTCAGTTACACACGGCTAGTTACTCATAAAGCTGGACTAGAATGTTGTTTATCTTACAACCTCTTGTAAAAACAATTTGGGTAATGCTATTCATTCATGACAGCTAGAGAGCACACGTCACAGCAAGCTGGAAAACTACTTCAAACTGAGTGTTGCTCAATATCAACTTATCACAAGACATGTGGTGATTAATCACATGACACAAGTTTACTGATGATCTACTGTAAACAAAGCTTGTCTTGTTTGATTACTTGATATTATGACATATTACAATGGAGGCTGTGAGGTTTCATTACCCAACCAACTTCTAAACTTAATGTGAGAAATAACAATTCATCTTTATTCTTTAGGCAAGCTAAATCAAGTATCTTACCAGACACCACCATGGCTTCATTGGGTCCACACGTGTAGAACATCTTGACTCCTAAAATTGAGGCAAAATAATATTAAAACAAAGCAAGCTATTGTCAAAGTATGAACATACCAAAGTTTGTTAATAAAAACACATCATCATGTTTTCTTGGATATCAATGTTGTGAATTGTGTCAAAGAAATTACTGGAAATCTAATATTTACTGCATTGTAGAGAACACACACCACCACCTGCTGAATACATCCATAAACAATATCACAGCTCAGTTTTCACTATTTTCTGTGGTTAACCTTAAATACATCTTACACCTAAGGTACCACCATGACATAAGACTGATGTTAACATTCATAATATGTTCATATTTAAGGCATAATATTGTCAAGAATTTACTATTGAATGGTGTAAAAACAATCGAGTACATGGTAGTAACTCACAGGCTATAAGTGACACATGTCTATGTCAATCATGGAAGCCAGACCCTCAATTATGTGTCTGTATTTCCCAGGCTGCTCCTCCCCCTGATAACAACCCCAAGACAGGGGAATAAGGTCGCTTTAGCTACTTAAAACCTATTCCCTTTAACGATCCATGTATCGTCAAACATTATTTAGAGCTGCTAACACCCCGATGCTTCAAAACTACCGTCAGACGTACAGTAAATTAAATGTAAAACCGAATAGCGGTCGGTAGCGAAAGCTAGCTCGCATGCTAACCTTAGCTAGCTGTTAAAAGACAGCAGAATCGGGTCTGGGTCGATAACGTCACTCCGCCTGTGGAAAACAGTCCTCCTGCATTTAGCACATTATGCAGCTCAATTACGTAATAATATGAACTGATCGTCTGGTTTAACTTACCGATATATGGTTAATACAAAAAGGAATCCTTTTTCTTAATTGGAAAAATCTATGTCAGTTTTCTGTTGCTACGGTCAGACGGAGAGTCGTTTCCCGTCAACTGGAATGGCAAAAATTCTGTTTGGAGGGGGAAGTGCTCCGTGACCACGCCCATACCAGGACAACAATGACGTCTGTCTGTCGCCATCTAGTGGTCGACACAGAAAACTGCACTTTCATCATCATCATTATATTAACTCTATGGGCTATTTGGTCCATTTTTGAATCCTCTCCATGTCTTTTCGTGTCTTTATAAGTCTTTTGTGTCTTTTTTGGTCATTTTGTGTCTTTTATTGGTCATTTTTGTCTTCTCATTTTGTGTCTTTTTTGGTCATTTTGTCTTCTCATTTTGTGTATTTTTTGGTCATTTTGTGTCTTTTTTTTAAAGTAATTTTGTGTCTTTTTTTGTTATTTTGTGTATTATTTGTTTATTTTGTGTCTTTTGTAGTCCTTTAGTCCTACATAAAATCTGATTCTGATTCTTTTTTTTTTACTATCAAAACACTATCATGCTCAATAAAAAAAATTAAATGTTGCAAATGTGAACAAAGGAAATGCAAATGCAAATATAACATATAAGAGGGTTACATCCAGTTCTATCATTTTATACAAAATATATTTGAGCTTGTTGTCCAGTTTTACTTGGTATATCATCATCAAACTGAAACTGGCCTCATGGAGTTTACAGCCAGAACTTTAGAGGTAAATTTACAGTAGGACTCCATGCTGCTTTGTTTTTACGTCATGATGTCATAAAGAAGTAATGCTTTGGTGCTTTTGGTGACTCCAGAGGGTTGGGTCAGATTTCCTACTGATTAGCCAACAAATTACGTGACACTTTTTATCATTCATAACGTAATCCATTGATCACAAATAAATGTAATCTAATAGGAATAGCTTTGTTTTACTTCTTTGTGCGTGGGACTTTTCAATGTCTTAAAACATTTTCATTGCAAATTATTTGCTTTTTGCATGTCCAGAATTTATAATCGGGCTACTCTTACAAATAGTTCTAGCACAAACTACAGGTGGTCTTTATGTATTCCACAACATGGAGGAGTATCTGTCTTTAACTCAAGAGGAGCACTGACTCGTAATGTTCATGTGCATGTAATTTATACAAATTTGTGATATAATCTGCACAGCATATGACGTCCTCTGTCCTCTGAATAACTATGTTACAGTATAGACATTTGCTATAACAAAAATAATACAGAGAATGCAAAAAAATTATGACAGAAATTGATATCAAGCAGCCTCCAGCAGCCGCAAAACAGTTTGAACATCACAGACTAGTGAACTGCATTAAAGTGTTTGGAAAGGACAAAATACTTAGAAACATCTCTCAATATGATGTAGTCCAAAACATCACCTTAAGCCATGACCTCAGTAATAATCATATGATTAACAATGTCAACAAAACCATAACAGTGCTGTTGTATTGGATTGCATTACATGGTAGCTGCTGTACCTAATAAAGATGCCACTGAATGTATACAGCAAATATAAGATTAATGTTGAGGTATGAAACATCTTATCTGAGCTGTTTGGTATCCTTTGAAAATGTTGTTTTCCATTGACCTCGGTCTCTTTGCATTGCCCGAGGCATCAGCTACCAGCTGTCTCAGCAATTCTGTAACCCTGCCTGAGCCTACATTCTTATATAACACATTCTACTGCTTATTTGTGTATTGAATGTTGGATTTAATATAGGAGATACAGCTTTTAGCAGACAGAGAACACACCACACAAAACATGTCCAGAAAGCAGATTATTAGGTTTATGTTGTGATTTTTTAAAAGTAGCTGCCCTACATTAACTGTCTGAGATGACATTTTTTAATATCATCATCAATAATCACCTAGGAAAAATAAAAGCATATTAAAAGTCAACTCATCACTTATGTGTCTCAACTATACTTCTATACATGACTGATCAAAATGGAATAAATGCAAAAAATCAGACTTTTTGTGTAAATTAAAATCATCCAGCAGCAGAGATTAGTTTATATTCTGTAATCCACTGTTAAACCTTGAATCTGATTATATCACAGACAGATGGGAGCTGTGACGAGATATGCCTGGCTCACCCAATCTATCCACCCTGACCAGGCATCAACCATCGAACCCAGACTCTTTACAACAAGTGTCCTTGGGTTAATTTCATCAGAGAAACTGTAGCTGATTAATATCAGAAATATTCCAACTCTTACAGTATGGCATTGCTTCTGGCAGGCCTTGGGCAGTAAAGAGTAACTTTTATGCTGCTTAATGCATACAGATATGCCCAACAAGCTTTATTATAAAGCTGTGTCAGCTCACTTGTTCTGGAAAAAGCACACAAATCTCAACACCCCCAAATTGATAATGTCATGGTTGGAAGTGCAGGTAGCAAGGGAGGGACCCAAACACGATAAAAACAGACTGACTGGTGCAGTTTATTGGTTTATTGTGTAAAAATGCTGATAAATGCTAATGGCAGAGCTGATGAGTGCAGCAGGTGTAGGTGGGAGGGGATGTCAGGTGAGCAGGACTGGCACGAGAGTCTGAGGGCATCTGGTGGATGGTTTAAAGATGGCAGGTGGAGGGTACAAGGCCTGGGGAAGTGAGCAGAACCCGGAGAAAGGATTTGAGAGATTTGAGTCTGGAAAGAAAGAATTTTTTCCATGTAAATTGGTAAAATTCCATCTGAAGATTGAAGATTTGATTCCACTTGATTGTCAGATGTCTTATAGATGTTGAGCAGCAGTGCAAACAGTTTCAGGTCTTGCTTTTATATTCATTGTTTAGCCTACACAGGTTCACAGGTCTGAAAAAGAAAAAAATGGAGCAGATCCCAGTGTAACATGACTCCAGGCTCACTGACTCAAAATCTAATTTACTTTGACAGACAAATGAGTTCTTTAACCTCTTAAACTCACAGACGCCTACATCCTTGGCTGACATGAGCACGGTAATCTCTAAAATGAAAAAAAGTCTCTGATACCAAATCACAGCATGGATTTTTCTATGGCGTTCTTCTAGGCCTTGAGGGATTTTTACCTTTTTAAATTAAGTCTCAAGTGGACATTATTTGTTAAATTTAGCACTAAATCTGTTTAACAAATGGTGTCCACCCGAAAACTGCTGCAACAAATTATGAGATATAATTATATTGAGTATATGAGGGCCATCATATACTCATAATGCTCTAAACCCTTGTACACTTTAAACATTAAAAATTATAAGAAGTACCTTGCCTCTAACTCAATGATTATAACAGATTTATGACTGAACTGTATCTCGAAATGAATCTTCCCAGCTTCTAGATGACGTAGTCCAATTGGCACACTGCTGATCTGCTATCTCACCCAAATAACTCCATGCCCCCCTTAAAAAAGACAAAAGTGGGTCTATTGTAAGCAGGGTGGGGCCGATCAGGTTTAAATTAATCATCAGGATCATGTAAAATAATAAAAAAGATCCAGAACAGCTATTAAATGGGCCTTGTGCTGAGACAAAGGACCCTGAGGAGAGGGGCTTGAGCTGGCTGACCCCATCTTGTCCCTGGCTTGAAACTGAAATGTCTGCCATCTGTCTACTCTACTCTCAGTGTTACAGTAAGAAGACTGCTCTAAAACTGCTGATTGGTTATTCGCCTCTGAAATCTGAAAATAAAAAAAATCTTACTCATGTTAGTGGGTGTTGTTTTTGGACACTAGCTGGTAAAATTCTAGTCAATATAGTTTTTTTCCACACCCTGGTCTGCAGAAGCGCAGCCCCTCCTCATCCCGGCTCTGGGTCAGTCCTCTCAGCCAATCCCCGCTCGCTGCAGCTGGGTCTGGGTCTAACCACGCCCCCTCCCCGGCCCCAGCCTCGTTCTGGAAACCCTCCAACATTATAAATCCATTGTCCGACACTTTGGCGTTAGTCTAGCGTCGGCTCCTCATTCCCACGAAACTCATCTGCGCGTCGTTGTAAAACTTTAGCATCCACTATGAGGGAAATCGTGCACATCCAAGCCGGCCAGTGCGGTAACCAGATTGGTGCCAAGGTAAGAAAATATAACTATCGATCATGTAGTTATTCTTTTACAAAACTATGTTTACTCTCACTGATGAAGACGCTTCATGCTCATTATGAAAGACACACTCATTAAGCGTATTCTACGTCTTTATCTAGCTGATTGTTTGATTATGTATGAAGACAAAGGACTTCTTTTGTCTCATTGTGCATGAATAAAAACACCCCTAACATATGTATTATAGATTAAAACTGAGCATTGATCATAAAATATCTCACAAAAGTGCTGCTTAACAACTGTTGATGTTTATTTTCCTGCTTTTCTGTCTGAATCTTGTGCACTGCGGTAACTGGTGGGTGGGTGTGGAGCAGCGGACCGTGCTTACTCACATTGAAATAACGGTATAACGGGGCTCTTGTGTCTCGACGCGTTTTGTTCGCGCAGCACCGGGCGTGTCTGCGTCTCAACAGTTGAGGATTCAGCTGACCTCAAGACATTGTCTGGGTGGAAGAAAGAAAAAAATCAGTCTATTCTTCACTTGTCAGAGCTCTTCAGTCAGCCCCTTTCTTTGTCTTTGCACATGCAGATGTGGCTGGTTCAGACAATGACTGGGAGCAGGGATGGGAGACCTGGTTATTTTTTCCTCTAAATGACTGCTGGATCAATAACCCATATTGATTAGATTTTATTCCTGCGGGCTGTAGATGCAGGCTGCTGTTTCAGCTGGTGAGGAGGCAGGGGGGCTGTGGAAAGGGTGTGGCATGGATAATTGGTGACGAAAGAACTGCTCCATTTAAAGGGCTGATTAAGTTCATTTGAGATACACCATCAATGCTTTTAGCTATGAAATACACTCACATATTTGTCTTATGTCAATTTTATATATAATTTTCACATTGTAGTCTAGTATATCTCTGCAGTCTGCCTCACAAGTACAATACATCACCCAGTCTTACAGTAACAATTGCAGTCTGCTCCACGTCTTCTTGGTCCATTATTATCCCTGTCTTATTACCTCCTATCGTTTAACAACGGATCATTTGTTGCAGACAGCATATGTTTAAGTGGGACCTCTCTCACACACTCAGGCATCTTGCTGGTACTCAAATGTAGTTTGGACACCACATTAACAATGGCCCATATAATACCAGATACATCATTATCCTAGTGATGCTCTGCTGACAGAGATTTTAATTTCCAGTTAAGCAGGGCCTGTCTTTGTAATCAATGTCTTTCCTCCCCTAACCAAATTAGGGGTAGGGTGGGGGAGGAATGGAGGAAACAGCTGATGCACAGTGGGTGAAGTCATTGGGTTCTCAATTGACTTGATATGCAGTTGCTGGTAATGCCTTGGAAGAATAGCTGCAGGGAACCAAAATAACATATAATCATTATATATACACTTTTATTTAATTTTTATAGCAATTTCACCACAGACTGCAAACTGCAGTACTTAATGCCCAATCTTGTGTAAATTGAGTTAATTCAGTAAATTAATATCCATCTACCCTTTAAGAGCAGGGAGTA
The DNA here is from genome assembly GCF_030273125.1 of Centropristis striata. Lineage (NCBI taxonomy): Eukaryota > Metazoa > Chordata > Actinopteri > Perciformes > Serranidae > Centropristis > Centropristis striata. Next base: position 9,773,568 of record NC_081524.1, on the reverse strand, counting down.
TCATTTGTGTCTTTATGTAGCCCAATATGGTGTTAAAATAACTACTGCAGTGAGGATCTCTATTTGTTTCCATTCCCCGAGGACTCATTGACTCAGATGTCCAGTGGATATGATTGACAGAATTGCTGAAGAGCTACATTGTGATGAACTGGGTCAGGGTGTGGCACTGCTTTCCTGCTTATTGTCCTCATTCTTTCACTATGATTATTTTCAGTCCTTACTGATAGCCATCTACCGTGTCACTGTCACATATCTGTCAATTTCTCAGTCTTTTTGTTGCTCTTTTTCAACTCTTTGTTCTCTTTATCGGGCTGTGATCTCCCTCATATTAAGGTCACTTGGTCATTTTTGTTGAACATGGTCTTATTTAAATGATACTTAGACTGCAGCTGACTCCCAATCTCTTAAGTACTGAGCAGCAATACAGCCCGCTTATCCAGATTACTCCAAATCCTCCTATTGCTGCTGTTAGAGACAAATCAAAAGGCTGTATGACAAAAAAAGCCTTATTTGGATGATATCACAAAAATATGTGCATGCAAATGGAAGCCTGCGTATGCACCAGTCGCACCCGCTTATGGGATTTAATGCATACACACGCCTTTAAAGAGTGAACAAGACATGAATACAGATAGGAAGACAATCAGTGTCTTCAGTGTAGTGTGACTGCCTGCAGATGGAGTTTATTTTCAGTGTTGCCCTGGAGTGATCTGTGGCTCCTTTGTGCTCCCTCCTTTGCATTTTACATCTGAAAGAACTGCATTCTGCTAAGTCATCAGTCAGTGACTATGGAAGTATTAACAGCTGCATTGTATTAAATGGCTTGGTGAAAGGGGGAAAAATCAAGTCATTTCATCAGAACTCAAAAATGCAAACCCACTGCTGTTTTCCTCGTTTAAAGTCCCCAGCTCCATAAACCACATTGCTAATGGATACATGTGTACTTTCTCTGCAAGTAACAGTCATGTGATACCTTCCATTTTGTGTCTGCAGTTCTGGGAAGTCATCAGCGATGAGCACGGCATCGATCCCACGGGGACTTACCACGGAGACAGTGACCTGCAGCTGGACAGGATCAGTGTCTATTACAATGAGGCCACAGGTAAGTTATGTTCCTAACAACTGGTTTGTACATAAATAAAAGGTATTTTGTGTGAACACAGCTTTACCACTTCATTCTGAAGTATAACTAAAGACATGCACTGTCTCGTGTCTGCTGTCAAGCATGAATTTTCTCATATTATATTTCCTGTGTCAGATCCCAGACTGTGGTTTCGTAGATATTAAATTGGTCTGTTTTCCCTCTCTCTGTCTTTTCTCTTTCTCGTGAAGGAGGTAAATATGTGCCTAGAGCCATTCTGGTGGACTTGGAGCCTGGTACCATGGACTCTGTGAGGTCTGGACCCTTTGGGCAGATCTTCAGACCTGACAACTTTGTTTTCGGTGGGTGAAATTAAGCCACAATCTCATGATATTTACTGCCGAAAGCCTTTTATGAGCAGCAGGAAAGAATGGCTCACCTGCATTTCACTCCATCCCCTCCAGGTCAGAGCGGAGCTGGAAACAACTGGGCCAAGGGTCACTACACAGAGGGAGCTGAGCTGGTGGACTCAGTCCTGGATGTGGTCCGCAAAGAGTCTGAGAGCTGTGACTGCCTGCAGGGCTTCCAGCTCACCCACTCACTTGGTGGTGGAACTGGATCGGGTATGGGAACCCTGCTCATCAGCAAGATCCGTGAAGAGTACCCCGACCGTATTATGAACACCTTCAGTGTGGTGCCTTCCCCCAAGGTATCCTTGTGATGAAGCATAATAATTTGAGTTTTAATTTTAGTTTATTTTGCCTTCAGGTTTTCTCCTCTAAGATCATGAGACTGACTAAAGAGTGTGTGTTCTCTGTCCTCAGGTGTCAGACACAGTGGTTGAGCCTTACAATGCCACCCTCTCAGTCCACCAGCTTGTAGAGAACACAGATGAAACCTACTGTATTGACAATGAAGCCTTGTATGACATCTGTTTCCGCACTCTCAAACTGACCACACCCACCTATGGAGACCTTAACCACCTGGTGTCCGCCACCATGAGCGGGGTCACCACCTGCCTGCGTTTCCCAGGTCAGCTCAATGCCGATCTTCGCAAACTGGCAGTCAACATGGTGCCTTTCCCCCGTTTGCACTTCTTCATGCCTGGCTTCGCCCCCCTGACCAGCAGAGGCAGCCAGCAGTACAGAGCCCTCACAGTCCCCGAGCTCACCCAGCAGGTATTTGATGCCAAGAACATGATGGCTGCATGCGACCCGCGTCACGGCCGCTATCTGACCGTCGCTGCCGTGTTCCGCGGACGCATGTCCATGAAGGAAGTTGACGAGCAGATGCTCAACGTCCAGAACAAGAACAGCAGTTACTTTGTCGAATGGATCCCCAACAATGTGAAGACAGCTGTCTGTGACATCCCACCCCGTGGCCTCAAGATGGCCGTCACATTCATTGGCAACAGCACAGCCATCCAGGAGTTGTTCAAGCGCATCTCAGAGCAGTTCACAGCCATGTTCCGGCGTAAGGCTTTCTTGCATTGGTACACAGGTGAAGGTATGGATGAGATGGAGTTCACTGAAGCAGAGAGCAACATGAATGATCTGGTGTCTGAGTACCAGCAGTACCAGGACGCCACTGCTGAAGAAGAGGGTGAATTTGAGGAGGAGGCTGACGATGAGGCTTGAAGATAATGATGTGAAGGTCAAGACATCAATGCCAAAATGAAAAATGATCAAAAAAGAACAACGACACAAGTAAAAAAAGGAACAAACATACAGTAGTGTTTGAAGCATTGCTAGAATGAAACTTTAGCATACATTAGGTATTCCTTGTGATTCACCGCAAATAAAGTTGTCAAATGAAAACTTGTTCGCCTTTCATTAAAGCTTGTTTATTTTATTTGTCTGATAAAACATTAGCCACAACTCAGCCAGCACATTTCAAAATGTTGTAAATATAAGCGATTGGATATCAAGGAGGGTTTCCAGAGATGGATGGATGTTACCTCTGTAGAGGTCAGCAGTTTCTGTAAAAAAGCATTCTGAGTCTTTCATGAGCTATTTCCTGCAGCTATAGAAATAGCTGTGTCATGCAGTTTTGTTATGCATGCATAAGTAGGTCTGTTCCATAAGCATTAGCCTGTAACTGAGTAATGTTAACAGGAATGATCCATGCAGACATTAAGTAGGACAAATATGGTTACCAGATATTATTGTAGTATTTCATGGGGTGTAATTTCTTGAGGTTTCTACTCCGTAAGCATGATGGTTAAGGGCACATAACCAATTTGAAACATGAGTCAGATTATCTCTCTGTGCCAAGCCACATTCCCACAACTAGAGTTGAGTCAAACCTAAGAACATATGTTTATTGCATCGCAGCATTTAAATTATTTTGATATACAACTTAAAAAGTGCAGTTCAGCATATTAAGACCAACTCAATAATGTTAATTAGTAATGCATGATTATTTTTTAAAACTATACAAATATCTGTGAAGAGCATAAAGGCGGAGATGCAGGAGCATCAAACAATATAGCAAGTAGAAGTGTAACTTTTTTATTATGTCATATAAATAAAAGACTTACAACTCTTGCTGGTGGTGTCCAAGGCATGGCTGGCTTAAACTGCAATAGGGCCCCAGGGCAAAAATGAGCTGTAGTGTCCATATGCCTCCCACACAGGCCCCAGTGTTGCTGTGTGGTAACTATTCAACACAGACAGGTCTTCAAGGGTCAGGCAATGCCCACCTCAGGACCCATATGTCACTTTATGTTGTGTATAAGCATTCCCATACAAATTATTATATAGGATAGTATTGTGCCACTGTAGTGCTGGGGAACCAAGAGGGTTTTTATGCCTTGTGCCAATAATATGAAATATATAAATATATATAATATGATCTGCAGAATGGAATTTCTTTGGATTTGAACTACATAAAAGCAGTGAAAAAACCTACTTAATGATAGAACATTGTTTTTGTAACTTTTATCATGAGGCCTACTCTTTTATTATATATTAGTACATTTCTTCTAGGATATTTAACAGCGTGTTTGTGCGTAGACAGTTGGACCAGTTTAGAACATGACTGAGACTAGGATGTGGTCAATCCACTGTGTCTGTGTGGTCCCTTTAAGATACGGTTCGTGCGCGGTACGATGACAAATGGCGCTTCGAGGGATTTTGGTCCAATCAGAGACAAGACTGGGGTTTTTACCGTCCAATGGCAACAGATTCCAGGGTGAGAGACATGTACATTGGCCAATCACTCGCGGATGAAACGCCCTTTGGGGGCGTGGCTTATTCGTTGCAGGATGTGCTTGTGTTGATTTCGTTTATGTCCACTGAGCAAAGCGTGTAGAGGTAAGTGTAAAGAGAAAAACTTTCCCCCCCATAATGTGAAGACAAACTCATGCACCTATGTGCAATTAACACATGCGTCTAATTGAACAATTTAGCCACATAGTTGAGTGTATCACGGTCAAGCTACTTGTATAAGTTAGCTTAATCGCGTAAATGTTAGTTAAACTTCCATTACAGCTTCCAGGTTAACACTTATTGCATTGGTAGTTAATTGGGGTTGACGTATTCTTGAAATTAGAAGCAAAAATGTTAAATTTAGGAATATTCTTTGCTTCTTATTAACAACAAAAGCTAAATTTTACACCAAGTAGCTGATGTATCATGAAATAAGTGATCTTGACGTTTGAATGAACATTAACGTTACTCAAACTAACGTTAAGAGTTAACGTCATCCCGTAGGTTTGTTTTTATGCTGACCGGAAGTGCGGCTGCTCTGAAGTGGTTGGCAGACATGTCCATACACGTTCAATAAAAGTTGTTTCAGCGTTGATTTGCGCTACAAGCTGGACATAAGCAAGAACACTACAGAAGAGTAGAGCTATAGAGGTTATCAATTCTCTTCGTAGGCTAACGAGGCTAGCAATATGTACTACCGGTAGTTAACTGATAAATGTCTGTGTTCTTAAGGTCAGTTAAAGATAACGTTGGTGGGATTAGACTTTAATATTACAGCCTTAGTAGCCTCATCACTGTGTCCAAGCGTTTCAGTCGACTTATCTTACTGTTCACAGAATGGAGGCTACTCAGATGATCAGTGACTCAATATTGGAGTCAGATGAGGACGAAAACAAAGAGGAGAATCAAGATAAGAGGGGAAAACCATTGGCTAAACTGTGCATCTTAAAAAATGAACACATCCCTGAGACAGGTGAGTGGCTTACTACTGCTGTGTGTTGATTTGTGTACAGTCTGCCTAACTTGCATGAACAGGTATTGTTTAAGTATTTCTTCTGTTATGTGTTCTCTGTCACTCAGAGTTGCCACTCTTCTTGGGAGATAATGTGCTGGGCCGTGACCCTGACACCTGCACCGTGCCCTTGCCAGCACCCTCAGTATCCAAGCAGCACGCTACCATCTGCCTCTCTGTCTACAGGAGAAGAGGTTCTCACAGTGAAGTGGACATGGAGGCTTTGGTTTGGGACCAAGGGAGCATGAATGGGACTCGCAAGGGCCGATTAAAGCTGACTCCTAAAGTGCGCTATGCCCTCAGTGAAGGTGACAGTTTGATGGTGGCCGACATCCCATGTCAGTATGTCAGCTGCACTGTCTCTTCTCAAGAGGATAAAAGGACACCTGTAGGCAGACGTTCAGGGGTAAAGGCGCAGTTGCCAGATGCCATGGTAGAAAAGGAAGGTGACACAAGCGTGGGTAGCACGAAAGGTGTTAATGGAGGTGGAGAGGCTACGGTGTCATTACTTGACCAAAAGGATGCAAAGAAGACTCCTGTGAGAAGCAGTTGCCTGTCCTTTGAGAAAACTCCAACCCAGCCACAGGGGACCCTGGTCCCAGAATCTGACTCGGACTCAAGCGAAGAAAGAGGAGACAGAAGGCGCAGGCCTCTAGGTATGTACATTATGCAAATCTGTATAGATATAAAAGTAGTTAGTTCTATGTTGTGTTTTACATCTTTTTAAAAATCTTTTACAGTGTCCAGTTCTGAATCCTATAAATCAAGTCCCACCTGTTCAACATTCCTAAGTCCCATGAACAAAATTGTCCCTGAAAGGTACGTCAGCAACATCCTATCTAAGGCTTAGCGTTTTAAAATATGTGCATTCTAGGGCTGTTCTCAACTACAGAAATTCTACGCTGTCTACTTCATATGATGACGTCGACTAATTAATTAGTTGATTTAATTGACAGATCTGAAAGATTTTCTCCACAAGAAAATCATGCAATGTACCACTTAAATTATTGTGTTTAACACAGATGTTCTCATAGGTTATTCAGCTTGAAAAAAAAGATAATTATAATAATAATTGACTAAAGAAATCTTTGTTAACCAAGATCGAAATTACCATTTAGTTAACTAGTAGACTAAGAGGGGCATTCCTATTATATTCATAACTTAGATACATTATAATGCTGGTCATGTTTTCCTCTGTTTTACAGTGAGGATGAGAGTCCCATCACACCTTCCTCCTCCACTAAAAACAGGCCTCACAGACACGTCAGCTTCAGCAACGAGGAGACAGACACAGATGAGGGGCGACAGCAGCTGAAGAAAGAAAAGGCTCTTGTTATTGTGGACAACAGTGAAGAAGAGGAAGAAGGGGAAGAAGAAAGAGCAGCACTGGATGGGAGAGAGTCTGAGGAAAGTGGACAACACGTGCCAGAGAATCAGAAAAGCAATGTCAGTCTTTCAGGAGAGGGTGAATTGCCTGTATCCACACCAGCAGCCTTCACAGATGCAATCCCTGCATTTAACATGGACAGTGACACTGATGTGGAGGGAGAGGAGGAAGAGGTGGCATATGTGGGTCCCATGAGCCTAAATACAAACCAACACACTGATCAGCCACCAAACAAAGCCCAGTTACACATGGACAGTGATACAGATGTCGATGAGGATGATGATGCCTTGGATAAAGTTCCCAAATCTGTGCCTTCCTCTGCTGACCACACCAAACCTCCTCATGTTATTTCAGTTCTTCAGCCAGAGGGCATCACTATGGACAGTGACACTGATGTGGATGATGATGATGATGATGATGATGATGCTGCTGTGTCAGATGCTGCTACAAAAGCAAAACCCACGTCACTTCAGTGCACGCCCACAACTGACAGTGCTCCTTCAACGCAGCTGAAAGATTTCCACCTGGACAGTGACACAGATGTTGACGAGGAAGAAGAAAAGATACGTGGTACAAATGAAACATGCTGTAAAACAGATGAAACTGCCACTCGGTTAGATATCAAACAAATTGGGCCTGAATCTGCCGCTGCTGCACCTCACAGCTTGCATCTAGAAAGTGACACAGATGATGAAGATGTTCCTGCCCCTGCCATCAGTGAACCTGCAGAGCTGTCTTCTGTCACAGAATCATGCACCGCTGCAGTCGCAGGAGCTGATTTGGATATTCTGTCTGACAGCGACACAGACGTGGAAGATGACTCTCCCCTGGTCATACCTGTTGCTGTCGCCTCTCTGTCAGATTGTTCAGGTACTGTGTCAGAAGCTCGAAAGTCAGATTCTGATGCAGACACAGATGTTGATGAACCCAGTGTGCCCCCTGCTGGAGACAGGGTCAATCCAGCTGAACTTGAAATGGACAGTGACACAGATGTGGAAGATAACGGGGATTTTGGAGAAACAGGCGAGGGACAGATTCCTGGCCTGTGCAGAGAAAATACACCTGGGTTGCTGGTTTCCCTTCAGCCGAACTGCTCCACTCCTGTCCAGGTGTCAGGTAATCGCTCTGTCAATCTGCAGATAAGAACGTATTAGGATGAATTGAGAATGCAGCTAAATTTTATTTTCATGATTGTTTCATCTGCCGACCATTGTCTTGATTCAATGTTTGATGTATCAAATGTCAGAAATATAGTTCATAATTCCCATTGTAATTCCCCACAGGTGACATATTCTGTCCGCTTGTTTAAGTTTGACCAACAGTTTAAACACAATTTGACTCTTTTACTTAAAAAATGACTGAAACAATTATTCTCTCATTAGTTGCAAATTCATTTTCTGTTGAATTGATTTATTGACCAATTGTTGGAGCTCTAGAATAAATTAGATATTCATTTGTTCATATTATTGCTTCAGGTTATTACCGTTTACTTTAGGTATTTGAACAAAATGGTTGGGATTAATTTATTTTAAAGACACTTTATTTCCTCATTTATCACAATTAACAGTAAAAAAATAATTATGAAAATGAAAAAAAAAACAGTTTCAGTTACACAATTACCACCCATTATGAGTAAAGCTGTGACATAAAGACTGCTCATATATTTTAATGAGAAAACAAAACCACTTGTTATTTGAGAGTGAGCTCTTTACATCACAATAGCAGAGATTCAAGGATCAAAGCAAAAGTAGCAATAGTATAATTCAATAAAAATACACATATTTCATTGCTCAAAATAGAAAGATGTCAGAATATCTGCTTATGAAACACTTAAGCAATTCAGAGATACTGGAAAGGATAGATTCTCAAAATGACCAATGAAATGAAACAAGACTTTATTTTTAAGTGATTTAAAGTTTAGCTCAGTTTTCTCAATTTCACGATGCATCATGATCCCTTTGTCGGCCCACTGTATAAATGATTTGGCATTTTGAATATTCATTTTGACCAAGAGATATAAGCATGTTTGAATTGCCTTTTAATTTTGTTTTTCTTCTCTTTGGTATGCATTCAGAAGAAGCAGTGGAAAATATGGACACTCAGGCCTTCCTGAGTCCCTCTTCAGTTCCATTTAGATGTGAGTAGATTACATTTAATGCTTTAATGTTTAATGTGTCGAATTACACATAACATTATGTCTGTTTCTAAGACGGGGTTATCAGAGGGACAACATTTATTTTTAACCTTGCACTAACGTCTTTATTTTGTCTATTTTGTGCAGTACCCCAAGCTATTGGACCTATAGCTTTGTCTTCCTGCTCAGACAGCCAGGAGGATGAGGACTTTGTTGTGGCCGAGACGCAGTCCTTCATTATTCAGGCCAGAGACGACAAGGGCAAAGCTCCAGAGGACCACAGCATGGAGCCCACCCAAGCTTTTGGCATCAACTCTTCTGGTGATGAAAAAGCAGAACAGTCCAGCAGAGGAGGGTCTTTCCAGCTGGGATTGTCTGATAGCAGCCACCTGCAGGATCAGGCCCGAGCTCTGGCCACTGAGAGCACCCAAGCTTTTGTCTCTGATGTGGAGGGTGTGAATCTCGAAGATACTGAAGCTTATGCAGCTATCTCAAATGCAGACAGAACCTCCTTGGAGAATGACTCAAATCTGGAGGCTACACAGGCCTATGGAGAGGGTGCCAGATGTTTGGTAATGTCTCCAAAAGAAGGTCAGGTAGATTTGGCCCTAGAAGCCACACAGGCATATATTTCTGAGCCTTACAGTGATTCAGATGATGAAACTGATGAAGATGAGAGAAAAAACACTGCTGTTGCTGAGACTCAGCCTTTCAATGTCCCCACCTCATCTTCTCTAGCCATGGCTGAAACCCAACCAATGTGTGCTTTTGAGGAAGAGGAGGAGGAGAGTTTGGATGAAGAAAACCCTGTTTCCTCTGTACAACAAGTTAAGCCCAAATCACAGAATGAAACAGAAGAGAAAATAGAAAATGAGGAGGCAGCTCAACCTCAGAATAAGCATCTCGGTCAAGCTCTGTCTGTAGCTGAAACTCAGCCCATGCATATAAGTGACGATGAGGAGAGTGATGATGAGGCCTTTATTCCAGGTACAAAGAAAAGCGAAGCAAAGCCACTGCAGCTCGAAGACGAGCAGGCACAAACACTAACAAACTCAGAGTTGTCACTTGTTGAAACCCAGCCCATGCACTCAGCTGTAGCTGAAACTCAGCCCATGGCTACAAGTGGCAATGAGGACAGTGATGTGGAGGACTCAATCCCAGGTCCACGAAAAAGAAAAGCAAAGCAGCTAAGGCTCGAAGATGAACGGTCACAGACTCTCACAAACTCTGAGCTCTCTGCTGCTGCAACCCAGCCAATGGATGCAGGTGAAGATGAGCAGAGTGATGAAGAGGACTCGATTCCAGTTATACGAAAAAGGAGAGCAAAACCATTGCCACTTGAGGAATCACAGCCTCTAACTAATTCTGAAGTCTGTGCAGACAGAGAAAGTGATGAAGAGGACTCGATTCCAGGTCCACGAAAAAGGAGAGCAAAACCTTTGCAACTTGAGGAATCACAGCCTCTAACTAGTTCTGAAGTCTGTGAAGAAAGAGATAGTGAGGATGAGGATTCAATCCCAGGTCCACGAAGAAGAAAAGCAAAGTCACTGAAACTTCCAGAAGAAGATACACAACCGCTCACAAATTCTGAAGCCTCAACTGTTGAAACTCTTCCCTTGGAAACCAAAACTGGCGTTCAGCCTCAGAAGGGAAAAGGGAGACAATCTGAAGCTGGAACCAGTGGCACCACTACAAGAGGGACAAGGGCAAGATTAAGAGAAGAGGAGGAGCAGGCAGAGTGTCCTCAACCTCCCAAGAGACAGACAAGAGGAATGAATAAAGCTTTGCCAACTACCAGAGGAAGGAGAGGAAAATCAAGGCCGAGTGAGGAGGAGAGTGAGGAAGAGGAGGAGGTTGAGCAGCCCAAACGAGCTAGAGGGAAGAAATCCATGAGGCAACAGAACGAAAATGAGAAAGAAAGGCTTGAAACAGAAAGAAACAAGCAAGCTGAACATAACAAATTGGAAAGGGAAAGAAAAGAGAAGGAACGACAAGAAAATTTGCAGGCTGAAAATGCAGAAAGGTTAAGAATTGAGCAGGAGATAGCAGAAAAAAAGAGAATAGAGAAGGAAACAAAAGAACAAGAAGAACAAAAAAGAGCTGAAAGGGCCCAAAAGGAAAAAGAAGAACAATTAGAGAGGGAAAGAAAGGAGAAGGAAGAAAAAGAGAGATTAGAGCATGACAACGCTGAAAGAGAAGAGAAGGAGAGATTGGAGAGAGAAGAAATGGAAAGAATAGAAAAGGAAAGAAAGGAACAAGAAGAAAAAGAAAGATTAGAGCGTGAAAAGGCAGAAAGAGAACAGAAGGAGAGATTGGAGCTGGAGGAGGTAAAAAGAATAGAAAAGGAAAGAAGGGAAAAAGAGGAAAAAGAAAGATTAGAGCGTGAAAAGACAGAAAGAGAGGAGAAGGAGAGATTGGAGAGGGAAGAGATAGAAAGAATAGAACAAGCAAAGAGGGAAATAGAAGAGAGACTTGAGAAGGAGAAGAAGGAACAAGAACACGAAGCAAGACTGGAGAGGGAAGCAAAGGAAAGGGAAGAAAGAGAGAAAGCGGAGAAAGAAGAAAAAGAGGCAAAAGAAAAACAAATAAAAGAGCAACAAGAAAACAAGACCAAAACGCCTGCAAGAGGTCGGAGAGCAGCCAAAAGAACAGTTGCTTCCTCCAGTACAACAGAGCTGGAACAAGACTCAACAGTAGCAGCCAACGAGGATGTCCCAGCAAGGAGAACCAGGTCTCGCTCCAACTCCTCCAACTCTGTCAGCTCAGAGAGGTCTGCTTCGAGTGTGAACACCCGGGGGAGAGGGCGGGGCAGAGGAGCAAGAAGGACCAGTGAGCCACCCCAGGCAGCCAGCACTAGAAGCAGCAATAGGAGGAGAACAGTGGCTGCAGGATCAACAGAACAGAATACTAATGACATTTCTCCTCAGGGAGTGCTCTCGAGGTCTAGCTCCACCAACTCCCTCAACTCTGACACTTCCAGCCACAGCTTGAGCTCTCAAAGCAGAGGAAGAGGGGGTAGGCAGCGAGGAAGAGGGAGGAAAACGGAGGCAGAGCCCATCTCCTTCCCTCCTGGAAATAGTCAGAGTGACCAGACTTTGGCTCCCAAATCTACAACCAGAGGCAGGAAGAGCAGGAAAGTAGAGGAATCCTCTAATGAGGTTCCCCATGAGGAGGAAAAAGAGAAGGCAGGCCCTCAGCAGGCAAGTACCACAAGAGGGCGACGGAGAGCCAATGCAAATGACTCTGAGCCTGCTGCTGCAGATAAGGAAGGCCCTACTAATAAGGAGGAAGGATGTACCAGTGAAGAATCACCTCTGGCTAAAAAGAGTGTCAGGACCAGAGGCCAAAAAGCAGAAAAGAGTGAGATTGTGGATGCACCAGTAGCTCCTGCAGTCAGTGATGGAGATGAAGCTAAAGAGAAAAGAAAAGGGAGAAAAAGAGAGTTTGAGGCAAATGCAGAAGAGGATTCCAGCAGTAGTTCTAAAATATCCAAAGGGAAGGAGAAAGCCCAGAAAACAGAGGCAGCAGAAGAAGAAGCGAAAGCTGAAACAAAAGATGACGCTCCAGTCCAAGCTAAGAGAAGAGGCCAAGCGAAGAAGAATGCAAAAGATTCCCCCACTGAATTGGAGGTGAAAGAAGAGAGTGAGAAAATGGAGGAGGGGACGGCTGACAGAAGAGGCAGAGGACGGCAACCAGTGGTCCAGAAAAAGAAGAAAGAGCAGCAGGAGGAAAGTGGAGCATCTAGTGAGGACCCACGTGAGGAGGCATCAGAGGTGACTTAATTACTTCACTAAACATATGCTTTGGATATTTTAAGGTCTCAGAAGTTGTTGTTTCATTGAAACAAAAATACATTAGTGCTGAAGCATAAATCATACCAAAGGGAAAGCTGAGTAGTATATAATTAGTGTCCAGGAACGTCTGTCCTTGCGAAGGAAGGCTTTTACCTTGGCCAAAGGCCCCGGTGCATTTTTCCTCTATGAGTCAGCCTTTCCAGCCATCATAATGTACTGCAATCAACATCAGGGACTGTCTACGTCTCTCCAACTCTCTCAGCAACAAGAGTAGTCTGACCTGCTCTGCATCACCATTAATACACTAATGAATTAAGTGGTCACACAGTCACTTCCTACCTTTTATGAGCTTTGCTTTCATTACTGCTCCTATCCTCATCATTCTCCTTGTGTGCTTCATGCTTTGTCCTTGTCAATCATTTGTCCTTGTCCACCCCCACCCTCTTCCACTTTCAGCCCCAGACTCCCACCAGCAGTGTGTCCCGCAAGCGACAGGCTCCTGTGGACGCCTCACCTGTGGCAAAGACTCCTCGCTCCTCCTCTGCTTCCCCAGCAGCTAGCGGTCGATTGCGGGCTGTCAACCGGGCCTTCAAGGTTTTATATGTCTTTGTACAGATTAGAGTTGAGCCAAACACTCGGGTGAAACTCGTATCCGTTATGAATAATGTGTAATGAGAATCATTCATGTAAAATGTTAATATCCATGATATCCATCACTCGTGATGAAGGAAAAGCCTCATTGATTTATTGCTTTGTTTTGTTAATACTTCTCTTAGTCATGTAATCAGTCAGCTAATCTGAAGCTTAATACTGAGGCTGTGCTGTTCTGTTAGAAATGAGGATTTAATTTGAACCAAACACAGAAAATAATACAAAAATGTGAGGCTATACTTTTTAAACTCTACAGGGACCAGAATCAGATTTGTTTCAGTGCAATTATTTCCCAAATTCTAAACTCATAGGATGACAGATTAACAAAAAAAAACAGTATCAATACTTTGATACTTTTTCAGTACCACATGTTTAAAACAATACAATCACCATTAATAATACATTAGATAGTATTAAGAGTACTAGAACTATTGGAAAAGCAGAACTACTTTCAGATTCCCAACCCAAGGCTGCACAGATTTTTCTTTTCTTTTCTTTCCCCCTTTGTATCAAAAGATGCATTGAGTATACTTTTTTTATACTAGCATTGTACTACCTTAGTAAGCCTCCTATGAATCAATATGGCTTTAGACCTCTGAACAACAGTGTCTGTCATTCTCAGGTCCTGTTCACTGGTGTGGTGGATGAACAAGGGGAGAGAGTGCTGGCTCGTTTGGGAGGCAGCATGGCTAAAGGTGTGGCAGACATGAACTGTCTGGTGACTGATAAGGTGCGCAGGACCGTCAAGTTCCTGTGTGCGGTAGCTAAAGGAGTCCCTATTGTCACCACGCACTGGCTTGAAAAGGTTAGTTACTATATTAGCAGTTCGAACTAGCCTCAGCTCAGTTTGCTCTCTCTGATATATAAATGTGAAAGTACTTACACAAACACTACACTCGCATACAAAGACACACCTAAATAGACACTCACTGCTCCTGCTCGCTGTTGTTTTTCAGAGTGGTATAGCTGGGAGCTTCCTGCCTCCTAATTTGTTTCTTGTGAAGGACCCGGAGCAGGAGAAGAAGTTCAATTTCTGCCTGCAGGAGTCTCTGAGGATTGCCAGCAGCCAGCGTCTCCTACAGGTACTCTCAATGCAGTCATACCGTTTATTTCTCTGCTTATATTGTTCCTCCGAGTGAGAGGTTGACAGAGTCGTGGCATATCCCCAGGCAGATGGCACACAGGGGGTGGATAATATGACAGTGAGGATGAGGAATAGTGAGTCATGGTGCGACTCCAGACATGCCTGTGTTAGAATCATCCTCAGCCTGTAAAAGATCTGATTTCCATTAGGGGTGTAAATCATGACCCGATATATAGGAAAAAAATCAATACAGCATAGTATCGCGATATTTTGCATGCCAATATTATATTGATTCATGGCTGCCAATATATCGAATATTTAAGGAATCTATAGGCACCATGTGTGTCAGGAAGTTGTTGAAATAACACTGCAAAGTAACAGTGTTTTTAGCTACATAAACTGGAACCCAGGTATGTTACTCTGTCACAATGTTATTTCAGCTATTCAGAGCAGTGAAGCTTTAAGTTGAGGAAAGTTTGATAAAATGCTGCAGTTGTTGTCGCCATACATGTTTGATATCAGTTCAGTTCAGTCTGACCGAATATTTTGTCAGTCCGTGGGTTTGACTCATAGTGGAGAAATAAAAAGACTGAAGTGAGATGAATAGACTGAGAATTTTCTCTCATTGACAAAACAATTCTTGATTTAATTTAATTTTGTGGACACAAAATGCAGTTAAACAGTTAAATCGTTGTATCGCAATACTCACCATATCGTAAAATGCTTAAAATCGTGACTCAAGTATCAGGATAAAATCGTATCATGGGGCCTCTGGGGATTCACACCTCTAATATATAGACTCTTTAACCAATACAATATCTGCTGATATCTTGTTGTTCTTTTTAACAATTAGAATAATTATGTGTGGAAATTTCAAAATGAAGGCATATTAAAGATAAAGATATGTGTTTATATTTTCACTTTGCATCAATAATGTTGGATGATTGATTATTTGAATTGATGTATTGACCCAGATCTCTGTATCGTTACACCCATAATAACCATGAGTTTTTATCCAGCCTCTTGGAAGTTGAATGTGCGTTAATAGTTTCATGAGCACAGTGTTGATTGTTTGTGTTATCATTGCACTCTGGCTTATGGGAAGTAATTTGACATTTATTGTTAATGTACTGGTTATGTATTATGTGCACTTCACATAGGGAGCAGGCAGTATTGTTTCCATTTGCTACACTTCCTACTCTGCACTATTCGGATCAGTATCACAGCTGCAAAAAGATAGTACCACATACCATACTGATACTGGTTAAAACTGGATGAATATACACATTTCATGCCAAATTCTGTTCTTAGGAGCCTTATATTGATTTATGAGGTGTTCTTACAGAGAATACTGCATCTCTTGTCTTATCTTTCTTTTAGGGGTATGAGATCCATGTCACAAAGTCAGTGAAACCAGAGCCACCTCAAATGAAAGACATAATCTCCTGCAGTGGAGCTGCCTTTCTACCTAAGATGCCCTCTTCTCATAAGGTACCAGTCATCTCACATACAGTACATTAACGGTATTTTGTGGTTGTCTGTCTACATATCTTATCATTCAAAATATCTGCAATTTGTTATTCTCCCCTCCCGCCCCTTTAGTCCCAGACTGTAGTGATTTCCTGCGAGGAGGACTGGTCGCTGTGTGGTCCGGCTCTCTCTGCATCTCTCCCAGTCGTCACAGCTGAGTTCATTCTCACTGGCATCCTTCAGCAGAAACTTGACCTGCAGACCCACACACTCTCTGCCCCTACACATACTGTGCAGCCTGCAGGAGGCAGGGGAAGGAGCAGGAAGAAAACATAGCACCGCCAGAGTATACTGTCAAAACCCACCGTCTGCTTGTGGGAAATCTGCCCAGTGGGGTTTTTCCGTCGCTCATAGATTCCCTTTCAAAACAGAGACCTGTAGAAACACGAGTGAGTGTTTGTATGTATGAAAAAGACTGTAAGAATGTATTCCAACATATTTCGATGAAGTATAGGTGTGTAATTTTATGCTGTTGGCTGTCAAATGTGAAACAATTTTAGGTGCTGTTTTGCAAGAAAGCGATGGAAGAAACGACATTAAGGAGAAGTACTAACCTATGAAGAGACTGCAATTAGTGTTTCTAGATCTACACTTGGTACAGTCTTTTTTATAGTTTTTTGCATAGTTTTTAAAGTTGTAAAAGCTAAAACCAGTGTTGCTGCTATGCATTGTGGGAAATAATTACCCATGAACCGTCCTTGTCACTTTCCCCCTCTCACCCTCCCCTGTGCTCCACCTCTCTCTTTGTACGGAGATAGCAAGCAGAGCAGGAATTAACACTGCTAAATTGCAGCTACTCCCCATGCGTGCTAAGTGCTGCGGCTCAATCAGCCAATTTGGCAGGTAACCAACCGTGAGGTGGGAGTTGTATAATCATGTTTGGGTGGTTGAATAGTAGAACTGATGGGGGTCTGTTTTGAAATATATCAGCTAGGGGGGATGGAGGAAGTTTCCTGTCCTGATAAGAAGTGCGTAGTGCCTTTTTATACTGAGGTCATCACGAACCGACCAGTGTGTCTTTCTCCTCTGTCTCCATTAACCACCACCACCTACTCCATTAAGGCTTTATCCAATCCTATTACCTCCAGAGATGAGACACTATATAGAGGAACCTGAATGCTGATGCTGCTTCTGCATCAATAACTTATGACCATACATCTACTGTGTTCATGTCGTTATGTTAAAAAGTATACATAAGTCACATTTGGCTTCTTTCCTTATGCACAGTAAATCTTAAAATTTGGTACTTTAAAGATGCACACATTAGCTTATAACCAGGTTTGATTTTAGAACTGTCAAATAGCTAATATCTCAACACCACGACTCTATTTGTATCAAATCATGAAATCTGTTGATGTTACCAATGAATGCATTAAACCTTTTCTATAATGTTTAACTATGTGTATTTACTTTTGCAACTTTATACTTTATCTACATATTCTGGGACTTTATTATGCAGGATTGTTGCTAGCATCTGTACTATTTAGACTTCCAGATGTTTGTCAGTTGAGGAAAACCACAAGATTTGGCTGGAAGCATCAAAATATTGAGTAAGTGGACCTTGTACTGAGATTTATTTTTATTTGTCGTTTTTGCTAAAAATGTAATTTCCGAGGTTAAAAATTATCCTTCCAGCCCAAAACTGATTTTTCCTTTACTACTTTATTTACTCTAGTGTCACAGTCTGCATCCTGAGACCTGGGAATCATTAATAAAGACCCTGACCTGAGGAGAGGTCTCTCTTTATCTCTTCAACATTT